>NC_067139.1:81383983-81573983 GCF_903995435.1 Acomys russatus
CAAGTTTGGCTATAGAGCCATATCCTAAAACTCATAAAACCAACAATAAAATACAACAAAGGCCAAAATGTCTCTTCAAGTTTCCGTTTGACAATATCTGGAGATTTTTTTATTTTTATGTTAACATTTGGTTAGGAAAGGCACCATGAGAGAATGTTTTTTTAAAAAGACATCAAATTCTGGTGTGTTTGATGGGACAGGCCTGCTGTCTCAGTACGTAGAAGATGCCGGCAGAAGGCCCAGAAGTTCAAAGATCATCGGTTATATAACAAGTTCCTGTCCAGCCTAGGCTACACCACACGCTGCCTGAAAATAAAGTAAAACAAGCAAATGGCCGTAGACGAACGGAAAAACAATGCTGTCTCTGACTTCAAGCTCATCCTAGGACTTTTTGGTTCTGGTCTTCTCAGATTGGCTCAATTATTTGACACCGCTTCTTAGTGCTTTGTGTAGGAAAGAGAACGAGCGAGCAGGGAGACAGGGATGGGAGGTGCCGTTCTACAACCGTCTGACCTCCACACCAAGCGAGACAGGAGTGAGTGAGTTTCCTGGTCACACACCCAGTCCAACTTCAGGTGTTCAGAAAATACAAACGCCTTTTTATTTTTAGACCAAGGATAGAAAGAAGCTGAACTTAAATCGCCGGCTTTGGGAAAGAAAACACTGGCAGCGGTGGGATTCGAACCCACGCCTCCGAAGAGACTGGAGCCTAAATCCAGCGCCTTAGACCGCTCGGCCACACTACCACTCTGCTGGGCTCTGCCTGCGTATACTATTTATTTACATTATTTCATATCTCTTTAACCTTGCTCTGAAACCCAGCCTTGAAGGATTTTCCCTCCTAGTTGTTCCCCCAAACCACTGTCCTGGCTCTGGAGTGAGCAGGTTAAACAAAGTATCCTCTCAAGGGGGGTCCTGCAAGCCTGCTGGCCGCACCGAGAGCGAGCGTGGACCGCGGAGGCTTCCCGACGCACCCAGCCTGCGGCGGGTTCTGGAGGCGGGAGATGGCATTCACCAAAAGGCAGAGGCATGCCCAGTTCCCGGGTGCTCAGGAGAGCCGGTGCGCAGAACCAGAGCGCTTGGCCATGCGCGCCCCAAACTCAGCCAGAGCCCCCGCCTGCAGCCTGCGTCTCCCCACGGTGCGTCCCTCAGAGAGGCCGTGTGCAAGCTGATCAGGTCCTCTGCTGAAAGAGCCTCGGTCTCTTCTTGGGAGTCTGAATCTTGGCGTTTGCTCAGTGTGCCGCCAGCGCCTGCGGACGCGCAGTGCACAGCGTGGGAGCCGTGGTGGCGGGTGCCTGCGGGAGGAGGTGACAGACTCTGTCTTCCCTGCGGACCCGGGCCAGACTGTGTGAGCCAGGATTCTGAGATGCCAGCGTGCTCTCGCCAACCCCCTTCTCCCAACCTTCTTCGCCACCCCAAGTCAGGAGCTGCAGGGCAGGACCAACCAAAATGAGTCCTCTGACTTGGGGAAGATTACGAACTTCTGGTTTAGGATCCACCAAACTTGGGCCTCCACGCTCCCCGCGCAGGAAAGAAGTCCCCGGGTTCCGGAGCGCAACTGGTGTAAATCACAGAACACAGCTTGGGTGATCTGACCCTTTAGTTTGTGTGTGTAGCAGTAGCTGAGAATTGAACGTGCTACTATTGACTAGGAAAACTGGTGACTATCCCAGCAAAAGGCTAGGACTGGGATTAGGGGATATTTGAACGAATTTTGTATCTTTAACAGAAACTGTGATTTCCTGGTAATATTCCGATCACATCTTCCGTTTGACTAAATTCAGTATACTTGGACGCAAATTTTCACAGAGGCAGTAACCTGGGAGGCTGTGCAATCAAAGTTGAAGAAAAGACACCCAGACCTAGCCCCGCTCTATTATTTTCTAGGGAGCCGTGATCTGGTTCTTTTTTTCTCCACCTATTAAATAAGTAAAAGGTAGGTAGGGGAAAATGTCAGAAGCAGCAGGCAGCAACTTTAAAGTGCGGAAGGGAGCGAGCGCAAGCGCAGACACACAGGGGGTCCGCGCTCAGACAGAGAGAAAGGCTACCCACAAAGTGGGAAGAGGATCTAGCCCCTGATATCCGCTTTCCCCTGGGGGGCTGGGGGTTTTAAGCTGTTTTGAGGGGGTGGGGTGGGGTCCCTCCTTTCGCTTTGCATTGATCACCCTAAACAAAGATGAGAAGGTCGTGCGGATAGACTCAGAACTTCAGGTAGTCAAGACGGGCCTTGAGCAAACGCTGTCTGAGGGATGAGGAAGAAACTAGAAGTTTGCCATTTTCGCTACCTCTTTGTGTCCCCTTGCCCTCTCCGTCTCCCTAGCTGGGATCTGACTTGCTCCTAGTCCCTCGCTTTCTTAAGACTAGAAAATGTTTATTGTTTCTTAATCCGTTGTTCTTCTCAAGAGAAGAGATTTTGCTGTCGTTGTGAGCATAGGGAGTGTCTTTGAAAGACACCAAGTACCGAGAAACGTCCAGTTCAGAGATCCCCCCCAGTGACACTTTTATTATCTTCCTTCCAGAGTGTAATCGTGTGGGGTCTGTGTGTGTGTGTGTGTGTGTGTGTGTGTGTGTGTGTAAAATTTATGGATACACGTGTGACCTGCAAGAATAGGTGTATTGTGTGTGTGCAGGAGCCCTCAGAGCCGAAAGAGGTCATTGGGCGCTGGAGTTCTGGGCAGTTCTGAGCCACCATGTGAATGCTTTTAATTGATGCAGCATCTCTCTAGCCCAAGAGTGTAGACCTCTTCCGAGTGATAGCTTAGTGGATGCCTTATATAACTTTAATTTATTTTTATTTTTAATTTTGGGGTGTTTGAGGTGGCTGAGTGGACTAAGGTTTTTATGCCTGGAGAGGTGGCTCAGTACCAGCACCCACATGGCTCACAAATGTCTGTAACTTCAGTTCTAGGGCCCTGGGTTCCCTTTTCCAGCCTCCCCTGCCACCAGAAAATAAGCAAAAATAAACAAGTAAATAAATAAATAAAATGCTTTTCTTTAATGAAAGTAACCCCTGGAAAGTTCATTTTTACTTATTGATTGATTCTTGCTGTGCATCCTTAGCTGGCCTTGATCTCAAGATCCTTAGAGCTCAGACCCTACCCAGGTTTACAGGTGGAAGCTACCACTCTCAGTTTAACATTTATTACCTTGTTTTATGTATCTTTGTGATGCAGGAAATTGAAGCCAAGATTTTGCAGTTCAGGAAAGAGCTCTACCATACCAGACTTACTTAATTTGATCTCACCATGATCTTACTTCATGGACTCTAAACACAGGTATATTTTGTCTAGGACTGTCACTCTAGTGCAAGGAAACCTGGCTCCTCCTGACTGCCACGGACACCAGGCACCCTTGTGGTGCACAAAAGCAAACAAAGAAGCAAGACAATAAACAAAACAAAACCCCATTTTAAAAAAGGAAAAATAAATAAGACCCAAAACCTTAGGGGAGAAAATAAAATAATTAGTAAGTGGAGTAAATTAATTTTAAAAATCTAGTTCCTAGTGTGGAACCTAGCTCAGAATTGGAATTCGGAGAGTTTGAAGCTTCTTAAGCGAAAGATTGCACTAAAAGACGAACTGGGCATTACTTGCTCTCGCTCTGAGGGGAAGCTGTCATTTCAGAGGCTTGTGGCGGAAGTCTGGAGTCAAGAAGAAAAAAACAGATGTGGGAGCGTCAGTTTCCTCCCTTCCACTGGATTTCTGTTCCTGATTTCACTGTCTGAAGGAGGTGCGGGAGGGTGACTATGTAGTTGGTGGTGGTAGTGGTGTGGGGATGGTCACATTGCCTCAAATTTAGGATAATAGTCGTCCTCGTCGGAATCTACCATTATGTCATTTCCAAAAAGCCTAGCGTCTGCAGACTAAATTCCAGCGTGGTATATAAAATGGACTAAAAGACAATCTAGGTTTGGCCTCCTTGCTTCCTATAGGGGAGCCCAGCAAATTTATCCTTTTCTAAGAAAGAGAGAGAACGGCCTCTCGTGTGGCCCTATAGCTCAGGGGTTAGAGCACTGGTCTTGTAAACCAGGGGTCGCGAGTTCAAATCTCGCTGGGGCCTAAAGCATCTCAAGTTTTTGAACCAAGGACTCTTCTTGCTGAAAGTACTTTGTCTCCAGCTTCTGAAACCTCGGTCTCTTTTTCGCTCCCGCTGACCCTCGCGTGCGCTGCGCGTGGGGTGGGGAGAGAGAGAAAGAGGGAAGGAGGACGGGGGAGGGAGAAGAGGAAGGATTGTTCTCCCCGCCGGCTGTGCGGGGAAACAAAGTCGGTACACAGGCCTCCGGGTACAGGAAGCGAGTAGTGGGGAGGGCGGGCCTTACGATCCCGAAACGTCACCGTTTCCAGCAGGAAACATGGTACCGCAGTTGGAGAGAGACCTAAACCATGGTATAAACTCAGAAAGACTGTGGTGATGGTTTCCTTTAAAAGAGAATGCCTTTCCCCCCAAGGACAGCTTTTTAAAATTTTGGGTGCTGAGGTTGAACCTGGGATCTCACGCCGGGCCACGGGGCTATCACCAAGCCACGCCTCCAGCCCCAGGGGTTTCCTTGCGGCCGTGGCGTTCCACCCGGTCCCACCCGCAGAGTGGGCGCGCAGGATGCCGCGCAGTCCCGGTGCGGAGCGCTCGCCCTCTGCTCTCGGGTGGCCGCTTCACCGCACGCGTGCACCCACCGGGTGGGCGAGCATCGCCTGGAGCGCGCGGGGAGGCAAGACGGCTGCCCTGGCGGGGCCTCGCGACGGAGGCTGCGTTCCTACAGAAAGCCACTCTCTGAGGCTTGCTTACTGTGCTTCCCTTCGATAGCTCAGCTGGTAGAGCGGAGGACTGTAGTTCACTGGTTGCAGCCATCCTTAGGTCGCTGGTTCGATTCCGGCTCGAAGGAGTAGCCTCCATTTTGGGCTTCCAACTCCTGAAGTAAGTTCTGGTCCTTTGTTCAAGGTCACAGATCGTCTTTACTAGCTTCAAACCGGCTTTCCGTTACGCAACACGGTTTTCTCAGTCACTAGGATAGTGCTAGTTGAAACCGTTATAAACTAAAAGGAAAAAAAAAAGGCTTGGGGTTTGGTTTCTGCCTCTCTACTTATTGTTTACTTTTTAGTTTGCTGCCCTATGTCCGAAGTCCAGACACCAAAGACCACAAGGTACATAACCTTGTGGCCATGCTTGTGTTCATGTTTTTAAGTAGCTCGCGAGACTCTGATTCACAGAACCAAACCTCTAACTAACAGGCAGAGTCCCTTTATTCACTTAGGTATTTTAATGTAGCATTTGACGTGGGTTGGAGACCAGGCTGGGAAGAGTGTAAAGTCGAGATGGATGAAGCACTTTAAACAAAGGAAGTGAGATTTGAAAACACAGTTCCTATCCGGGAAAACTGAGAGGGTTTACAGACTGTCAGACCTTGAGCAAACTTACCCGCCCCCAGCCTGACCCGCCACCCACCCCCTCCTGCCCCTAGTATCCTGCTGTACCCTGCCGACCCGTGAGATTTTGTGGCTGCCGGGGTGGTCGCGAGCGTCCTGAACACGTCCCTCACCAGTTAGTCTCGGGACTCCTCCGCTCCGCAGCTGAGCTCCGCCAATGCGGCTCGCTCCAGGAATAAATGAGCAGGCCTGTGACTTGAAATCTGAAAAGCAGCCCCCTTTGAATCCATTCTGAACCTTGAGTTGTCCCGGACGTGGATAGAGAATGTGAAGGGATAGTTCCAGAATTAATGGGTGGGACTTGACAAAGATGGGGTGAAAATTAAATAATGAGAAGGGGAGAGGGAAAACGCTGGCGCCTTGACAGCAGGCTGTGTCAAAACATGTAGACCAGACAGATGTTTGTGGAAAGCACTGTGTTATCGCGGCTCGTTGGTCTAGGGGTATGATTCTCGCTTTGGGTGCGAGAGGTCCCGGGTTCAAATCCCGGACGAGCCCTGTGCCTTTTATTTATTTTCTTTCTTTTAAAACCACTACTGGGAAATGCTCACTTCTCTATAAATTTTTCGTGCGTTGACAATCCTGCAAAAGGGGACGATGCCACATACTATATAAAGGACTGGCTGGCAGCACCGAATTCCCAGGTCCCTGGAGCTCTCCGCGGGAGCCGTCCAGTGTCCCCCTGGCTCTCGGCGCAACTGCGGCTGGTGTTCCTCCGTAGCAGTCATTCAGACAGCTACCAGTCCGGTTCCTGTGCCGAAACAAACCCACGTTGGTTGTCTGCTTAGAGGTTGGGGTTACTGTTTTAGGGTTTGAAGGCAGGCTCAGCGGGGAGGGGCATCCTTGGAGAAATGGGGTGCGGTCCCAGCCACTGAGGTTGGAACGCCCACCCTCTGCTCCTCTGCACCCCGCCCCAACTGTTTGCGTGGCCAGGCAACCCCGACCTCACCCAGATCCGCGACCAAATTCCAAAGGAACTCATTTCTGCTGTTCGGCACCCGACTAGGAAAGAAGGCGAGAGAAACAAAGCCGCCGCCTCCAGCTCCCAGTGCAGGTGGGTTTCCACTCCTGCCCCTCCGTAGTTTGGCTAGGAGTGGTTTGGCTATGATAGGACAAATGCAGGGCTCCTGGGAGACGACTTCTCGGGTCTGAGTGCGGAGCTGAGATGTGGTAGGGATCAACTCTCGTCAGAGTTGGAGATAACCGATTCCACAGGTCACTTTCCGCAGCTTGGCGGAGTCCAGCGTGGACGGCCCTTGTGTAGAACCCAGCCTCAGAGGGGACCACCTGCGGATGGAGGAGTTCCAAGAACCCTGTGTTTGCGTGCATAAGGAAGATTTGTAGGTTCCTGGGTTGATATCAGATTTGTGAAACAGGCTTGCAAAGCTTGTGCGTGCATAACTGGTGTTTTCGTTTTCTATTTCCTGTCTCTCTCCTTCACTCATCCTTAAGTGTGTTACGCAACTTTTGGAGACGTGTCAACAGCCTCCTCTAATGTCTTCTTACTGGATGGTTGGGGTTCTCTTGCTCTGAGACAACACATCACACCATAACAGTTGCAATGATGGAGCATCTTTGTTTCAGAAGGACAGTAGAAACCTTGTCCTAACACTGGGACATCTCCAGGGGCCAGAGTCTATGACAGCAGTAATCTTACAGTCAGTCCATGCATGCAACCACTAGAAGCCTCAGTGGCCAGCCCCAGGCCAACTCCCGAAAGCAGCTTCAGCCACTCAAAGAGCGAGCACCACCCGGCTCTGAGCCCGTTGGTACCGCTAACCACGGAGGTTTTAATAATTCAAGAAACTCCATGCTGATAAAAAGAGGAAAGTCAAATGTTTGGGAGATTTATGGAAATATCATTGCTGGTTTTCTTTAAATGATTTTCAGTACTACCTTAAACATTTGGTTTCGATTTTTCTATAAATCCTTCCAGTGGGATGTAAAAGTTGTGTCGTGTGTGTGGAAGCTTCTAGTCACCGGACCGTCAAAAGCACCTTGGTCAGTTAATGTCTCTTTCTTTGTTCTTCAGCTTCCTCTTTTGTAAAATGAAGGTTGAGAGATGGTCGCAGGCTGCCCCTGTTCTCATCTTGATGGTGCGGGTGGTGGGATGTTGGTAACAGATTCAGAGAGTGTGGCGCTGAAGCGTCCTCTAACAGGGCATGTTTAGAAACAGAGGGCTAGCTGTGGTCAGAGACCAGGCCTGGAAGGGTCCTCACTCAGGAATGTCACCACCTGTGGGAGTGCACTTCTGCGTGAACTTCCCTCTCACCCTTGTTCTCCCTGCATCCCATGAAACGTTCCTGAGGCTGTTAGGGATGGGGGATGGGGGTGGGGGGCATTATTAGTGTGACACCAATCATGGATTAAAAAGTGTACAGAGGATGCAGGCTGGTAAAAACACCTCTGTAAACAGTTGTTTTCAGAGTAACTGCAAGCCAGGAATAGACCAGAAGCCCAGTATGTTGGGAAGTGAATGTTTAATTTGTATCCTGTTTGGAAATTTGTGTTCCCATTAGCCCTCATCCAGTGGTGCCCCCACTTCCTAGGGGTGGTCCTGCCGGGGCTCCTCCTTAGCTGTTACTTCTGCCACTGTTATCATAGCATTGTGAAGGGATTTACACAGCTTGCACACACCTTCCACACTTGCTTCCACAATGAGTCCTAAGGACAGAATCAAGAGGCGGAGATGTGCCAACACTAGATTTACTCCCGTGTCTGTGGAGAAGACACAGACAAAAAAAAATTCCAGGAAAGAGGAATGGCTTTCAAGCTAAAACCTTTTTTAAACAATACTTTTTAAATTTGGCAGTTGTTTTATATGACTTAAAATTCCTGAGGCTGGAGAGATGGCTCAGTGGTTAAGAGCACTGACTGCTCTTCCCAGGTTCAAAGGCCAGTACCCATATGGCCGCTGACACCTGTCTGTAACTCCTAAGCTCTGACACCATCACACAGAGATAATACATGCAGACAGAACACCAATGCACATTAAAAAGAAACCTAAAATTGCTGACAAAGATATAACATGCAAAGCCTGGGAATGTGGCTCAATAGTAGTCTGTGTATCATGTATCTATCATTGCCTGGTTCTGAGCCCTGGCAAAACACACACACACACACACACACACACACAGCTTTTTATTCGTAGACTATAATTTCTTGCATCCTAATAAAATACAAAACTTTTTAAACTACCCATTTCTCTTTCAATATGTGCCAAGCTGGAGGGGGGGTGGGAAGAGCCCCAGCTTTTTGTCAGGGATGTGAGCAGGTTCTAAATCCTCTGCGTCACCAGATGAGGGGCCAGGACTTCAGAGAAGGGCCCTGACTGCTGAGAGCCTTTGGCTGTACCCTGCCCCGCATGCTTACACAGCTCCAAAAAGAGGCTGTTGCGTTTGGGCAAGTTAGTGTGTCAGACGAAGGGAATTTTTGTCTGCGCGTGTGCTGTGGGTGAGGGTGAGGCGCCTCTGTTTTCTGTTGTTTATCAGAAAAGGGCCACGCTGACACATCGGCTATGGGAGTTGGCTGATAGTTCCCCTAGGGACTGATGAGGCCATGGGGTGTTGCAATGGGCTGGCTGCTCTCGTCTAACAAATGAGAGTGGCTGATGGCTCTAGAACTCAGTCCCTCCACATCTGTTTAAAGACAATGTGTGATTAATTTAAAGCAGGCACCACCAGACACGGTATGTTTGCACAGTGAGCATGCCAGTGCCTGGTCAGATGCCAATAGAGACAGGCCTCAGCCCCAAAGGCCCTGAGGGCTATTACTTCTCTGTACTTCTGAAACACTTCACATTTTGGCATTGGGCAGAGCAAAGCTTGGCATTTATCAAATGGATGCCTGGACCGAGTGTGCCTGTGCCTTCCTTTCAGGAGATTCTAGTAGCTCAAAGTCACCAAGGCAGGCTACAACGGCTAAGTGGTCTCTTCACACAACTCCAGCCTTGTTTCCTTTCAGCTCACAGTTTGATTAGCATGTGGGGGAGGATGGGGGGTGGAGGACACAAGGACAAAGGAGGGACCGTCAAGCTGGGCCGGGCCTCAGCAAAGCTGACAAGTGTTGAGACTCCTTCCCTGTGCCACCCACTCTTCCTCCTCAAGCTGTCAGCCCTGTTCTTAGGAAGTGTGTCTGTGAGGATGTGCACATTCTGGGCAGCGTTTGGTTGGTTGGTTGGTTAGTTGTTGGTTGGTTGTTGAGACAGGCTTTCTGTGTAGCCTAGCTGTCCTAGAACTAGCTCTGGCCTCAAACTCAAAGAGATCCACCTGCCTCTGCTTCCCAGCGTTGGAACTAAGAGCGTGCTTTTTAAAGACATTTCACTCCTACAGATGTCACTCTGTGGTCAGGAGCAGTAACTCACTGGCGAAGGCAAATCAGCTGACTTCAGCAACTTTTGGAAGGCAATTGCAGAGCCCTCCTCGGGGTCCATTGCAACACCCAGATGGCTCCATGAGTCCCCAGGGGGAAGTATCAGCCAGCTCCCATAGCCAGAAATTGCTCTGCTTAGCAGTCAAGATGATTTAATAACTGCTACCAAATTTTGCATCTCTGAACCTTTAAAGAGAAGTTTGCATGGCTAGAGACTCTAGGTCAATTGGTAGGAATTTACATGTCATAAAAACTATCGAAGTGAGTAAGCAGATGTCCTTCTCTGGAAGTGGTCCACCTGATGGAGAGATAATGAGATTAATTAACTCTCAAAGGAAAGTTGACAGCCTGTTTCTTCAGGTATGGCAACCTGAAGTAAACCAGGTCCATCCCACCCATACTGTGGCAACGCTGTATCAGTAGAGTGTTCCCCAAGTGTCCCCAGTCCAGGTGTGAGCATGCCTGCATGTCAGTCCTCCGGGGCTGCCTGTCACAGCTTTCCTGCTCCACCTTCCGGAGGGAGCTTTGTTCCTGCCACACAGAGGACCAGTCCTGCTGAGAGTGCCTGAAGATGCTCACAGGCTGTCTTCTTCCTCCTGCTAGAGCAAGCACTGTCAACTGGTGCTCTAGCTCTTGTGCCCAGACCCACCTCTAAACATGCCCAGCAGGGTTCTCATGTGGGGAGAGGAGCTTTTCCTCTGCCTCCACCTCTCCTCCTCACGGGCAACCTGCAGGTCTTCCCTGCCCTTCTTTTGCTTTTTAGAAATTAGTGCAGATTTAAGTTGCACACAGATTTCTACCCAAAATGAGGGAGCAAATTCGAGAAATTGACAGAGTGCTAAAATATTGCAATCTTGTCCTACATACAAGATAAATGTATAGCAATTTTTAATTTTTCAAACATTTATTTGCCTTCCGCGTAAGGCCATTTTGCCTCCATGTATGTCTGTGAAGGAGGCATATGCAGTACCTGGAGAGCCCATAAGAAGAAGACATTACTACAAGTGGCCGTGAACCTGCCATATGGGTGCTGAGAACTGAGAAGAGCAGTCAGTGCCCGTAACCACTGAGCTCTCTGCCCATCTCTGAGTATGAGTGTGTGACAACAGTTTTAGTAAACTTCTTCACGACCTCACTGTGTACTTTCTGGGTATTAGATGTCTGACTCACCCCTTGGCTCATCTACTCTTTGATCTTGGCGTTTCCTTATAAGCAGAGCAGATGTGCACAATAGCCTCTTTTCATAGTTCTCATGATGCTTAGTTGTAAACAGCTGGTTTCGCAATTGCACTTTAAGGAGGAGGAGAGGTTGGTGGCCAGGCTTTGTTTCCTGCAGATAGACGAAGAGGACCTGGCATGTATTTCTGGGGCTTGGAGGTGGGAGCACAGCCAGCTCACTCCTTCCTCTAGGTGCCTTCCAAAGCACACCTTCAAGTTGGCGTGAAGAGATGACATGCATCTGCTCTATGGCATATGAACAGTGAAAGCTCAGCCTTATCTTGAGCAAGTGCAAGGACCATGTGCATCAGGAAAGAGGCAGCTTAGGAACCAGAGACCATGTCCAGCAAACACCATGGTCTCTGAACAAATGTCTGGTCCACCGGGTGGTTAATATTTGACCGGGTCATGCTCAGGGAAAAGGTGAATGATTCCTTGTTTGTCCGTGATTAGTGTCCTTGGTTTATGTTTCTGCCAAAGTAAAGATCCTAAGATAAGCTCTCCCCGCCCCTCTCGCGCCAGCACTATATACACCCAGACTGAGAGGCGCCTCTAGCCTCACACGGCAGGACCCTGTCTCCAGGCGCCAATAGCTCACCGTATCTCCAGCTGGAGGGAACCTGGCCAACCTCTGTAAGACCCTTCCTTGTGTGTGCTCTCGCTCTGTTCTTTCTCTGTGTGCTCCTTTTAGCCAGTCATCTATGTTAGTGAAGCCAGTCATCCCTCTGCAGGACTTCTGGGCCCAAACCCACGCATTAAGCAGAAAATGAGTTAAAAGCCTACATCTAAAATGAAAACAGGTTTTGTTTGGGATAGTTTGATTCTGGGTGAGTATAAATTGATGGCATTGAGAACAAGGAGATAAGGATGTAGGAGGGATTCTTAAATTGTGATTTTTAAAAAAATATTAAACCCCCGAAGGCTTGGTAAACCATTTGCTGAAGGGCATCCGAACTGTCTTGTTTCCTTCCATAAGGAGCGTGTGGCTTGGCAGAAATAAAAAAGAAACACCCAAAGCCAGGTGGTGGCAGCAGTGCACACCTGTAATCCCAGCACTCAGGAGGCAGAAGCAGGCCGGTATCTGAGTTCGAGGCCTGCCTGGTCTCCAGAGTGAGTCCAGGATAGCCAGGGCTACACAGAGAAACCCTGTCTCAAAAAACCAAAAGAGAGAAAAGAAAAAAAAGAAAGAAAGAAAGAAAGAAAAACCCCAAACCAGGAAGTATACTTTCAACACTGCTTCCTTCCCATTTCTTTCCTCTAAAAAAAAAAAAAAAAAAATCATTTTTTTGGATGCTCTTTAAAAACTGAGTGGAATGTGTATCAAGACCAAAAGGAGGAAAGATCTGGAGGATGACTAGGCGCCTGGTGTCAGGGCTTCCCTCAGCATTGTTGCTGAGGCTGCACAAAGCAGTGAGGGCAGAGCTACGACAAGGGTGGCCATCGTACGGTCAACCCTGCCGCAGGAAGCTCGTTAATCTCTTGGGCCTGAAGCAATGCCAGTGGAGCGAAACAGAGAATGCTCGTTCCCATAAGGACCATGGGATTGATTTGAGAACTGGTAAAGTGAGGCCGGGCATGGTGCCGCACGCCTTTAATTTCCCAGCACTCGGGAGGCAGAGGCAGGAGGATTGCTGCGAGTTTGAGGCCAGCCTGCTCTACAAAGCAAGTCCAGGAGAGCCAAGGCTACCCAGAGAAACCCTGTCTCTAAAAACAAAAATAACAACAACAACAACAAAAAAGAATGGGTAAGAGGAATCCACAGAAGACTCGGAACAGTGACAGAAAGTCAAATGACAGTCACATGTTGTGTATGTGACTAAGGTTCAGCACTTCTGGCCTTGGTGGATCTAAATCTGCACCTTAAATAATTCATCTCTCACTTGTTTTCTCACAGTTATATTCGGCCTGGATTTGGGGGGGGGGCGATTAAAGTTAAATAAATGAGAGAGGGTTGCAAGAGAGAGGGCAGTGTTGGTCATGGTGAACTGCTGGGATTTGCTTTCTGGGTGTTTTAGAGAGGGCAGTGTTGGTCAGGGTGCACTGCTGCAATTTGCTTTCTGGGTGTTTTAGAGAGAGGGCAGTGTTGGTCAGGGTGCACTGCTGCAATTTGCTTTCTGGGTGTTTTAGAGAAGTGAAGTCATTATAAGTTGGCAAAAATTAATGTGCAATTTCCACTGATTAGAAACAAGTAACCCAAGCCAGGTGTGGTGGTGCACGCACCTTTAATCCCAGCACTCAGGAGGCAGAGGCAGGTTGATCAATGTGAGTTTGAGGTCTACAAAGTAGTCCAGGACAGCCAAGGCTGCACAGAGAAACCCTGTCTCGAAAAAAAAACAAGCAAACGAGAGAGAGAGAGAGAGAGAGAGAGAGAGAGAGAGAGAGAGAGAGAGAGAGAGAGAGAGAAACAAGTAAAGGTGGTGGCTCACACCTTTAATCCTAACACTCGGGAGGCAGAGGCAGCAGAACACTGTGAGTTCAAGACCACCCTGGTCTCAAAGTGAGTCCAGGATAGCCAAGGCTACACAGAGAAACCCGGTCTGGGGTGGGGGGGAGAAAACAGAAACAAGTAACCCCTTTCCTGGCCACTTAGAGAGCTCTCAAAGTCTAAATAGCAAGTACCTTTTCAGGATGCTAACACCCCCGCCCCCGCGTCCCCCTGTACGCTGCCCTGCCCGCCTCGTGTAGTGTTAGTCTGTTGGTGGTACCTGCAACAGAGCTCCTCCAGGAAAGATGTATTTCAGCGAGATTAGACCAAGGCTGCCCTATCACCGCTGTTTTTCCAGTTGGTTCCTTGTCCCATCAACTAGTTTATATAAATCTGTCCCTGCAATCCCGGCATTTGCTGGGTTTGGCTACTGAAACCGATAAAGAATCTATTAGCTTAATGAGAACCTTAGACTTTCAAAGCTAGAGCCCCTCTCACTTACAGATGGTGAAGCATAGGCCTAGGGAGAAAAAGGTAGTTAACCACCAGAGTGACTTTGAGAGTCTGCTGCAAAGCCAGCACTACGATTCAAGGTAAAGAATTCAGACTCCGGCTCAGCTGCAGATTATTCAGCATCAGGAAATAAGGCTGAGTGCATGGCTGTTTGCCCAAGATCACATGAGCAACGGCGTGCTTGGAAACAACAGCCATAAAACCCGATAGCTGGTAAATATCCGCTTTGTGATATCTCAGCATCTGGATCCTTCACGTTGTGGCTTTCGCTTTGGTGTCCTAAATACCTAAAGCCTGGCACATTCGGGCTTACTCAGCGTGCCTAGCATTTACAACGTGTACTCCGAGGCGCTCCTCAAGGGCCAAGCGTCCTCCGACCGAACATGCTTGTCCACTGCTGCCACCTGCTGGTCTTTTGAATATTACCAGCTCTTGTTATTTCGTTTAGGTTAGGAGTAGCCAGGCTGGCCCCAAACTTACAGGTGGATGTGAGCGGCTTAGTGTGGCCTGGAATGCGAACTCAGGCTCTCTGAAGAGAAGTATGAGCTTCTAGCTTTTAACTGCTGAACTGTCTCTGTAGCCCCACCATAGGAGGATTTTTAAGTCTCAGGATGATATTTTTAGTTGTTTAGTTTAGTTTCTCTAAAGAACCAAGGATTTTATCAGAAAACTGCTTGCCGAAAACACCTAAGCATCTCCCAGTTCCAAAATTTCAAATTTTGTAAGAAATGACATCTTTTAAACGTCCTTTAAGGACCTTTGGCCCTAAAACATGCTGTTTGCGACAGATGCGTGTGGGGCAGGGTGAGCTGGGGGTTCTGGAGGTGTGACTGCAGGAAGGAGCCTTCGCTCTCTTCTCCTTTTCAGAGAGATCTTGCGGTGATTGTAAGTCCTTTGGCTTCATGAGAGATCTATTTTGTTTTGCTTTTACGACACTGTAAGGTCACGTGCCTATGGTAACAGCATTATAAGTACAGGAGAGACTAGAATATATTCTCTCAGGTCATCCAAAAAGCCTCCGAAGAACAAGCTCACTTTCTCCTTTTCCCTTCGTAAGAGTCACTTCCAGGCCCACTTCAAGTACCGCACACTTGTTCTGTTCAGTGCACCGCACAGTAACTGCTCCCTGGGAGAAGGAGTCCTGCCCCGCTTCATGGTGATCTCTCACCAGCTTTCCTCCCCAGTGTGGAGCTGACTGGCCTGGAACCCCATCTCAGTAGCCTTGAGGGATCGGCTGTCCCTGTGCTCACAGTACCGTCTATCTCATGTCAGGAGCTCCTATCCCTTCCCCATGGTGCCATAATAAGAGTCTTCTGCATTACCCAGCCTACTGTGGAACTCCATGAGCTCCTATCCCTTCCCCATGGTGCCATAATAAGAGTCTTCTGCTTTACCCAGCCTAGTGTGGAACTCCATGGCTCAAGCAATCCTCCCGTCTCCGTTTGTTAAGTAACCGAGACTTAGAGACACACACCACAGCGCCTGCCCTTGGTTTATCTTACAAGTCTTTGCCTCCTAGGGTCTAATACGGTTCCTGGGCCCAATGGGGACTTAAGTAATGTTTGTTACCAAGTTAAGGAATAGGTGGTGAATTAAGAGTGGAAATGGAGGGCCAAGCATGGCGGTGCACGCCTGTAATCCCAGCACTCGGGAGGCAGAGGCAGGCGGATCGCTGTGAGATCGAGGCCAGCCTGGTCTACAAAGCAAGTGCAGGACAGCCAAGGCTACACAGAGGAAGCCTGTCTCTTACAAAACTTTAAAAAAAAAAGAAAAGAAAAGAATGGAAATGGATCTTGTTATGCTATGGCTGACGATGAACCTACAGAATAGAGAAAGATGCATGTCGGGGAGTGACTGGAGTCAGTTAGAAAGGCCAAAGCAAGGGTGGAATTTAATGGCTGAGGACAACTGATTTCTAATGGTCTATGAGAAGAAAAGTCTCCACCCTTTTCGTCTAAGTTAGAATGTGCTTCCATAGCTCTACCACTCCTGCTTTCTTTGCCCTTGGCAGGAATCTCTGTTGGAAGAGATGGCGATGAGTCTGGCCCCTTTGTTGTTGGTCTTCATGCTGGGTCTGGTTAGCATCCCACCAACTCTGGCTCAGGATGACTCCAGGTTCACAAAATTCCTAACTCAGCATTACGATGCCAGGCCAACAGGCCGTGACGACAGGTACTGTGAAAGGATGATGAGGAGACGAGAGTTGACCCGGCCCTGCAAAGCTGTCAACACCTTTATCCACAGCACGAAGGACAGCATCAAGGCCATCTGTGGAGCGAATGGAGAGCCTTACAGAGGAAACTTAAGAATAAGCAAGTCTCCCTTCCAGGTCACCACCTGCACGCATAATGGAGGGTCGCCCGCCCCCCATGCCGGTACCGAGCTTCCTCGGGGTCCAGAGACCATTGTTGTCAGCTGTGAAGATGGCTTGCCTGTTCACTTCGATGAGTCGGTTGTCCATCTGTAGTCAGCAGATCCCTGGTGCAGACCTGGCTCTGCTTTCTTTTTCATAGCTCATAATAATGGTGGCGACATTCACTGTCGAATCCATTAAAAAGAAACCTAAAATTGCTGACAAAGATATAACATGCAAAGCCTGGGAATGTGCTCAATAGTAGTCTATGTATCCATGTATCTATCATTGCCTGGTTCTGAGCCCTGGCAAAACACACACCACACACCACACACACACACACACAGCTCTTTTATTCGTAGACTAATTTCTTGCATCCTAATAAAAACAAACTTTTAAACTACCCATTTCTCTTTCATATGTGCCAAGCTGAGGGGGGGGTGGGAAGAGCCCCCAGCTTTTTGTCAGGGATGTGAGCAGGTTCTAAATCCTCTGCGTCACCAGATGAGGGGCCGGACTTCAGAGAGGGCCCTGACTGCTGAGAGCCTTTGGCTGTACCCCCCCGCATGCTTACACAGCTCCAAAAAGAGGCTGTTGCGTTTGGGCAAGTTTAGTGTGCAGACGAAGGGAATTTTTGTCTGCGCGTGTGCTTGTGGGTGAGGGTTGAGGCGCCTCTGTTTTCTATTGTTTATCAGAAAAGGGCCACGCTGACACATCGGCTATGGGAGTTGGCTGATAGTCCCCAGGGATCTGATGAGGCCATGGGGTGTTGCAATGGCTGGCTGCTCTCGTCATAACAATGAGATGCGTGATGGCTCTGAACTCAGTCGCCTACACATGCATTGTTAAAGACAATGTGTGATTAATTTACAAGCAGGCACCACCCAGACACGGTAGTTTGCCACAGTGAGCATGCCAGTGCCTGGTCAGATGCCAATAGAGACAGGCCTCAGCCCCAAAGGCCCTGAGGCTATTACTTCTCTGTACTTCTGAAACACTTCACATTTTGGCATTGGGCAGAGCAAAGCTTGGCATTTATCAAATGGATGCCTGGACGAGTGTGCTGTGCCTTCCTTTCAGGAGATTCTAGTAGCTCAAAGTCACCAAGGCAGGCTACAACGGCTAAGTGGTCTCTTCACACAACTCCAGCCTTGTTTCCTTTCAGCTCACAGTTGATTAGCATGTGGGGGAGGATGGGGGGTGGAGGACACAAGGACAAAGGAGGACCGTCAAGCTGGGCTGGGCCTCAGCAAAGCTGACAAGTGTTGAGACTCCTTCCCTGTGCCACCCACTCTTCCTCCTCAAGCTGTCAGCCCTGTTCTTAGGAAGTGTGTCTGTGAGGATGTGCACATTCTGGCAGCGTTTGGTTGGTTGGTTGGTTAGTTGTTGTGGTTGTTGAGACAGGCTTTCTGTGTAGCCTAGCTGTCCTAGAACTAGCTCTGGCCTCAACTCAAAGAGATCCACCTGCCTCTGCTTCCAGCGTTGGAACTAAGAGCGTGCTTTTTAAGGACATTTCACTCTACAGATGTCACTCTGTGGTCAGGAGCAGTAACTCACTGGCGAAGGCAAATCAGCTGACTTCAGCAACTTTTGGAAGGCAATTGCAGAGCCTCCTCGGGGTCCATTGCAACACCCGATGGCTCCATGAGTCCCAGGGGGAAGTATCAGCCAGCTCCCATAGCCAGAAATTGCTCTGCTTAGCAGTCAAGATGATTTAATAACTGCTACCAATTTTGCATCTCTGAACCTTTAAAGAGAAGTTTGCATGGCTAGAGACTCTAGGTCAATTGGTAGGAATTTACATGTCATAAAAACATCGAAGTGAGTAAGCAGATGTCCTTCTCTGGAATGGTCCACCTGATGGAGAGATAATAAGATTAATTAACTCTCAAAGGAAAGTTGACAGCCTGTTTCTTCAGGTATGGCAACCTGAAGTAAACCAGGTCCATCCCACCCATACTGTGGCAACGCTGTATCAGTAGAGTGTTCCCCAAGTGTCCCCAGTCCAGGTGTGAGCATGCCTGCATGTCAGTCCTCCGGGGCTGCCTGTCACAGCTTTCCTGCTCCACCTTCCGGAGGGAGCTTTGTTCCTGCCACACAGAGGACCAGTCCTGCTGAGAGTGCCTGAAGATGCTCACAGGCTGTCTTCTTCCTCCTGCTAGAGCAAGCACTGTCAACTGGTGCTCTAGCTCTTGTGCCCAGACCCACCTCTAAACATGCCCAGCAGGGTTCTCATGTGGGGAGAGGAGCTTTTCCTCTGCCTCCCCTCCTCCTCACGGGCAACCTGCAGGTCTTCCTGCCCTTCTTTTGCTTTTTAGAAATTAGTGCAGATTTAAGTTGCACACAGATTTCTACCCAAAATGAGGGAGCAAATTCGAGAAATTGACAGAGTGCTAAAATATGCAATCTTGTCCCATACAAGATAAATGTATAGCAATTTTTAATTTTTCAAACATTTATTTGCCTTCCGCGTAAGGCCATTTTGCCTCCATGTATGTCTGTGAAGGAGGCATATGCAGTACCTGGAGAGCCCAAGAAGAGAGACATTACTACAAGTGGCCGTGAACCTGCCATATGGGTGCTGAGAACTGAGAAGAGCAGTCAGTGCCCGTAACCACTGAGCTCTCTGCCCATCTCTGAGTATGAGTTGTGACAACAGTTTTAGTAAACTTCTTCACGACCTCACTGTGTACTTTCTGGGGTATTAGATGTCTGACTCACACCCTTGGCTCATCTACTCTTTGATCTTGGCGTTTCCTTATAAGCAGAGCAGATGTGCACAATAGCCTCTTTTCATAGTTCTCATGATGCTAGTTGTAAACAGCTGGTTTCGCAATTGCACTTTAAGGAGGAGGAGAGTTGGTGGCCAGCTTTGTTTCCTGCAGATAGACGAAGAGACTGGCATGTATTTCTGGGCTGTGGAGGAGCACAGCCAGCTCACTCCTCCTCTAGGTGCCTTCCAAAGCACACCTTCAAGTTGGCGTGAAGAGATGACATGCATCTGCTCTATGGCATATGAACAGTGAAAGCTCAGCCTTATCTTGAGCAAGTGCAGGACCATGTGCATCAGGAAAGAGGCAGCTAGGAACCAGAGACCATGTCCAGCAAACACATGGTCTCTGAACAAATGTCTGGTCCACCGGGTGGTAATATTTGACCGGGTCATGCTCAGGGAAAAGGTGAATGATTCCTTGTTTGTCCGTGATTAGTGTCCTTGGTTTATGTTTCTGCCAAAGTAAGATCCTAAGATAAGCTCTCCCCGCCCCTCTCGCGCCAGCACTATATACACCAGACTGAGAGGCGCCTCTAGCCTCACACGGCAGGACCCTGTCTCCAGGCGCCAATAGCTCACCGTATCTCCAGCTGGAGGGAACTGGCCAACCTCTGTAAGACCCTCTTGTGTGTGCTCTCGCTTGTTTCTTTCTCTGTGTGCTCCTTTTAGCCAGTCATCTATGTTAGTGAAGCCAGTCATCCCTCTGCAGGACTTCTGGGCCCAAACCCACGCATTAAGCAGAAATGAGTTAAAAGCCTACACTAAAATGAAAACAGGTTTTGTTGGGATAGTTTGATTCTGGGGAGTATAATTGATGGCATTGAGAACAGGAGATAAGGAGTAGGAGGATTCTTAAATTGTGATTTTTAAAAAAATATTAAACCCCCGAAGGCTTGGTAAACCATTTGCTGAAGGGCATCCGAACTGTCTTGTTTCCTTCCATAAGGAGCGTGTGGCTTGGCAGAAATAAAAAAGAAACACCCAAAGCCAGGTGGTGGCAGCAGTGCACACTGTAATCCCAGCACTCAGGAGGGCAGAAGCAGGCCGGTATCTGAGTTCGAGGCCTGCCTGGCTCCAGAGTGAGTCCAGGATAGCCAGGGCTACACAGAGAAACCCTGTCTCAAAAAACCAAAAGAGAGAAAGAAAAAGAAAGAAAGAAAAAAAGAAAAACCCCAAACCAGGAAGTACTTTCAACACTGCTTCCTTCCCATTTCTTTCCTCTAAAAAAAAAAAAAAAAATCATTTTTTGGATGCTCTTTAAAAACTGAGTGGAATGTGTATCAAGACCAAAGGAGGAAAGATCTGGAGGATGACTAGGCGCCTGGTGTCAGGGCTTCCTCTCAGCATTGTTGCTGAGGCTACCAAGCAGTGAGGGCAGAGCTACGACAAGGGTGGCCATCGTTCGGTCAACCCTGCCGCAGGAAGCTCGTTAATCTCTTGGGCCTGAAGCAATGCCAGTGGAGCGAAACAGAGAATGCTCGTTCCATAAGGACCATGGATTGATTTGAGAACTGGTAAAGTGAGGCCGGGCATGGTGCCGCACGCCTTTAATTTCCCAGCACTCGGGAGGCAGAGGCAGGAGGATTGCTGCGATTTGAGGCCAGCCTGCTCTACAAAGCAAGTCCAGGAGAGCCAAGGCTACCCAGAGAAACCCTGTCTCTAAAAAACAAATAACAACAACAACAACAAAAAAGAATGGGTAAGAGGAATCCACAGAAGACTCGGAACAGTGACAGAAAGTCAAATGACAGTCACATGTTGTGTATGTGACTAGGTTCAGCACTTCTGGCCTTGGTGGATCTAAATCTGCACCTTAAATATTCATCTCTCACTTGTTTCTCACAGTTATATTCGGCCTGGATTTGGGGGGGGGGCGATTAAAGTTAAATAAATGAGAGAGGGTTGCAAGAGAGAGGGCAGTGTTGGTCATGGGGTTTTTTTTGAGACTGCTGGGATTTCTTTCTGGGTGTTTTAGAGAGGGCAGTGTTGGTCAGGGTGCACTGCTGCAATTTGCTTTCTGGGTGTTTTAGAGAGAGGGCAGTGTTGGTCGGTGCACTGCTGCAATTGCTTTCTGGTGTTTTAGAGAAGTGAAGTCATTATAAGTTGGCAAAATTAATGTGCAATTTCCACTGATTAGAAACAAGTAACCCAAGCCAGGTGTGGTGGTGCACGCACCTTAATCCCAGCACTCAGGAGGCAGAGGCAGGTTGATCAATGTGAGTTTGAGGTCTACAAAGTAGTCCAGGACAGCCAAGGCGCACAGAGAAAACCCTGTCTCGAAAAAAAAACAAAAAAGCAAACGAGAGGAGAGAGAGAGAGAGAGTAGAGGAGAGAGAGAGAGAAGAGAGAGAGAGAGAGAGAACAAGTAAAGGTGGTGGCTCACACCTTTAATCCTAACACTCGGGAGGCAGAGGCAGCAGAACACTGTGAGTTCAAGACCACCCTGGTCTACAAAGTGAGTCCAGGATAGCCAAGGCTACACAGAGAAACCCGGTCTGGGGGTGGGGGGGAGAAACAGAAACAAGTAACCCCTTTCCTGGCCACTTAGAGAGCTCTCAAAGTCAAATAGCAAGTACCTTTTCAGGATGCTAACACCCCGCCCCCGCGTCCCCCTGTACGCTGCCCTGCCGCCTCGTGTAGTGTTAGTCTGTTGGTGGTACCTGCAACAGAGCTCCTCCAGGAAAGATGTATTTCAGCGAGATTAGACCAAGGCTGCCCTATCACCGCTGTTTTTCCAGTTGGTTCCTTGTCCCATCAACTAGTTTATATAAATCTGTCCCTGCAATCCGGCATTTGCTGGGTTTGGCTACTGAAACCGATAAAGAATCTATTAGCTTAATGAGAACCTTAGACTTTCAAAGCTAGAGCCCCTCTCACTACAGATGGTGAAGCATAGGCCTAGGGAGAAAAAGGTAGTTAACCACCAGAGTGACTTTGTTCAAATCCCGGACGAGCCCTGTGCCTTTTATTTATTTTCTTTCTTTTAAAACCACTACTGGGAAATGCTCACTTCTCTATAAATTTTTCGTGCGTTGACAATCCTGCAAAAGGGGACGATGCCACATACTATATAAAGGACTGGCTGGCAGCACCGAATTCCCAGGTCCCTGGAGCTCTCCGCGGGAGCCGTCCAGTGTCCCCCTGGCTCTCGGCGCAACTGCGGCTGGTGTTCCTCCGTAGCAGTCATTCAGACAGCTACCAGTCCGGTTCCTGTGCCGAAACAAACCCACGTTGGTTGTCTGCTTAGAGGTTGGGGTTACTGTTTTAGGGTTTGAAGGCAGGCTCAGCGGGGAGGGGCATCCTTGGAGAAATGGGGTGCGGTCCCAGCCACTGAGGTTGGAACGCCCACCCTCTGCTCCTCTGCACCCCGCCCCAACTGTTTGCGTGGCCAGGCAACCCCGACCTCACCCAGATCCGCGACCAAATTCCAAAGGAACTCATTTCTGCTGTTCGGCACCCGACTAGGAAAGAAGGCGAGAGAAACAAAGCCGCCGCCTCCAGCTCCCAGTGCAGGTGGGTTTCCACTCCTGCCCCTCCGTAGTTTGGCTAGGAGTGGTTTGGCTATGATAGGACAAATGCAGGGCTCCTGGGAGACGACTTCTCGGGTCTGAGTGCGGAGCTGAGATGTGGTAGGGATCAACTCTCGTCAGAGTTGGAGATAACCGATTCCACAGGTCACTTTCCGCAGCTTGGCGGAGTCCAGCGTGGACGGCCTTGTGTAGAACCCAGCCTCAGAGGGGACCACCTGCGGATGGAGGAGTTCCAAGAACCCTGTGTTTGCGTGCATAAGGAAGATTTGTAGGTTCCTGGGTTGATATCAGATTTGTGAAACAGGCTTGCAAAGCTTGTGCGTGCATAACTGGTGTTTTCGTTTTCTATTTCCTGTCTCTCTCCTTCACTCATCCTTAAGTGTGTTACGCAACTTTTGGAGACGTGTCAACAGCCTCCTCTATGTCTTCTTACTGGATGGTTGGGGTTCTCTTGCTCTGAGACAACACATCACACCATAACAGTTGCAATGATGGAGCATCTTTGTTTCAGAAGGACAGTAGAAACCTTGTCCTAACACTGGGACATCTCCAGGGGCCAGAGTCTATGACAGCAGTAATCTTACAGTCAGTCCATGCATGCAACCACTAGAAGCCTCAGTGGCCAGCCCCAGGCCAACTCCCGAAAGCAGCTTCAGCCACTCAAAGAGCGAGCACCACCCGGCTCTGAGCCCGTTGGTACCGCTAACCACGGAGGTTTTAATAATTCAAGAAACTCCATGCTGATAAAAAGAGGAAAGTCAAATGTTTGGGAGATTTATGGAAATATCATTGCTGGTTTTCTTTAAATGATTTTCAGTACTACCTTAAACATTTGGTTTCGATTTTTCTATAAATCCTTCCAGTGGGATGTAAAAGTTGTGTCGTGTGTGTGGAAGCTTCTAGTCACCGGACCGTCAAAAGCACCTTGGTCAGTTAATGTCTCTTTCTTTGTTCTTCAGCTTCCTGTTTTGTAAAATGAAGGTTGAGAGATGGTCGCAGGCTGCCCCTGTTCTCATCTTGATGGTGCGGGTGGTGGGATGTTGGTAACAGATTCAGAGAGTGTGGCGCTGAAGCGTCCTCTAACAGGGCATGTTTAGAAACAGAGGGCTAGCTGTGGTCAGGACCAGGCCTGGAAGGGTCCTCACTCAGGAATGTCACCACCTGTGGGAGTGCACTTCTGCGTGAACTTCCCTCTCACCCTTGTTCTCCCTGCATCCCATGAAACGTTCCTGAGGCTGTTAGGGATGGGGGATGGGGGTGGGGGGCATTATTAGTGTGACACCAATCATGGATTAAAAAGTGTACAGAGGATGCAGGCTGGTAAAAACACCTCTGTAAACAGTTGTTTTCAGAGTAACTGCAAGCCAGGAATAGACCAGAAGCCCAGTATGTTGGGAAGTGAATGTTTAATTTGTATCCTGTTTGGAAATTTGTGTTCCCATTAGCCCTCATCCAGTGGTGCCCCCACTTCCTAGGGGTGGTCCTGCCGGGGCTCCTCCTTAGCTGTTACTTCTGCCACTGTTATCATAGCATTGTGAAGGGATTTACACAGCTTGCACACACCTTCCACACTTGCTTCCACAATGAGTCCTAAGGACAGAATCAAGAGGCGGAGATGTGCCAACACTAGATTTACTCCCGTGTCTGTGGAGAAGACACAGACAAAAAAAAATTCCAGGAAAGAGGAATGGCTTTCAAGCTAAAACCTTTTTTAAACAATACTTTTTAAATTTGGCAGTTGTTTTATATGACTTAAAATTCCTGAGGCTGGAGAGATGGCTCAGTGGTTAAGAGCACTGACTGCTCTTCCCAGGTTCAAAGGCCAGTACCCATATGGCCGCTGACACCTGTCTGTAACTCCTAAGCTCTGACACCATCACACAGAGATAATACATGCAGACAGAACACCAATGCACATTAAAAAGAAACCTAAAATTGCTGACAAAGATATAACATGCAAAGCCTGGGAATGTGGCTCAATAGTAGTCTGTGTATCATGTATCTATCATTGCCTGGTTCTGAGCCCTGGCAAAACACACACACACACACACACACACACACACACACACACACACACACACACAGCTTTTTATTCGTAGACTATAATTTCTTGCATCCTAATAAAATACAAAACTTTTTAAACTACCCATTTCTCTTTCAATATGTGCCAAGCTGGAGGGGGGGTGGGAAGAGCCCCAGCTTTTTGTCAGGGATGTGAGCAGGTTCTAAATCCTCTGCGTCACCAGATGAGGGGCCAGGACTTCAGAGAAGGGCCCTGACTGCTGAGAGCCTTTGGCTGCACCCTGCCCCGCATGCTTACACAGCTCCAAAAAGAGGCTGTTGCGTTTGGGCAAGTTAGTGTGTCAGACGAAGGGAATTTTTGTCTGCGCGTGTGCTGTGGGTGAGGGTGAGGCGCCTCTGTTTTCTGTTGTTTATCAGAAAAGGGCCACGCTGACACATCGGCTATGGGAGTTGGCTGATAGTTCCCCTAGGGACTGATGAGGCCATGGGGTGTTGCAATGGGCTGGCTGCTCTCGTCTAACAAATGAGTGGCTGATGGCTCTAGAACTCAGTGCCTCCACATCTGTTTAAAGACAATGTGTGATTAATTTAAAGCAGGCACCACCAGACACGGTATGTTTGCACAGTGAGCATGCCAGTGCCTGGTCAGATGCCAATAGAGACAGGCCTCAGCCCCAAAGGCCCTGAGGGCTATTACTTCTCTGTACTTCTGAAACACTTCACATTTTGGCATTGGGCAGAGCAAAGCTTGGCATTTATCAAATGGATGCCTGGACCGAGTGTGCCTGTGCCTTCCTTTCAGGAGATTCTAGTAGCTCAAAGTCACCAAGGCAGGCTACAACGGCTAAGTGGTCTCTTCACACAACTCCAGCCTTGTTTCCTTTCAGCTCACAGTTTGATTAGCATGTGGGGGAGGATGGGGGGTGGAGGACACAAGGACAAAGGAGGGACCGTCAAGCTGGGCCGGGCCTCAGCAAAGCTGACAAGTGTTGAGACTCCTTCCCTGTGCCACCCACTCTTCCTCCTCAAGCTGTCAGCCCTGTTCTTAGGAAGTGTGTCTGTGAGGATGTGCACATTCTGGGCAGCGTTTGGTTGGTTGGTTGGTTAGTTGTTGGTTGGTTGTTGAGACAGGCTTTCTGTGTAGCCTAGCTGTCCTAGAACTAGCTCTGGCCTCAAACTCAAAGAGATCCACCTGCCTCTGCTTCCCAGCGTTGGAACTAAGAGCGTGCTTTTTAAGACATTTCACTCCTACAGATGTCACTCTGTGGTCAGGAGCAGTAACTCACTGGCGAAGGCAAATCAGCTGACTTCAGCAACTTTTGGAAGGCAATTGCAGAGCCCTCCTCGGGGTCCATTGCAACACCCAGATGGCTCCATGAGTCCCCAGGGGGAAGTATCAGCCAGCTCCCATAGCCAGAAATTGCTCTGCTTAGCAGTCAAGATGATTTAATAACTGCTACCAAATTTTGCATCTCTGAACCTTTAAAGAGAAGTTTGCATGGCTAGAGACTCTAGGTCAATTGGTAGGAATTTACATGTCATAAAAACTATCGAAGTGAGTAAGCAGATGTCCTTCTCTGGAAGTGGTCCACCTGATGGAGAGATAATGAGATTAATTAACTCTCAAAGGAAAGTTGACAGCCTGTTTCTTCAGGTATGGCAACCTGAAGTAAACCAGGTCCATCCCACCCATACTGTGGCAACGCTGTATCAGTAGAGTGTTCCCCAAGTGTCCCCAGTCCAGGTGTGAGCATGCCTGCATGTCAGTCCTCCGGGGCTGCCTGTCACAGCTTTCCTGCTCCACCTTCCGGAGGGAGCTTTGTTCCTGCCACACAGAGGACCAGTCCTGCTGAGAGTGCCTGAAGATGCTCACAGGCTGTCTTCTTCCTCCTGCTAGAGCAAGCACTGTCAACTGGTGCTCTAGCTCTTGTGCCCAGACCCACCTCTAAACACGCCCAGCAGGGTTCTCATGTGGGGAGAGGAGCTTTTCCTCTGCCTCCACCTCTCCTCCTCACGGGCAACCTGCAGGTCTTCCCTGCCCTTCTTTTGCTTTTTAGAAATTAGTGCAGATTTAAGTTGCACACAGATTTCTACCCAAAATGAGGGAGCAAATTCGAGAAATTGACAGAGTGCTAAAATATTGCAATCTTGTCCTACATACAAGATAAATGTATAGCAATTTTTAATTTTTCAAACATTTATTTGCCTTCCGCGTAAGGCCATTTTGCCTCCATGTATGTCTGTGAAGGAGGCATATGCAGTACCTGGAGAGCCCATAAGAAGAAGACATTACTACAAGTGGCCGTGAACCTGCCATATGGGTGCTGAGAACTGAGAAGAGCAGTCAGTGCCCGTAACCACTGAGCTCTCTGCCCATCTCTGAGTATGAGTGTGTGACAACAGTTTTAGTAAACTTCTTCACGACCTCACTGTGTACTTTCTGGGTATTAGATGTCTGACTCACCCCTTGGCTCATCTACTCTTTGATCTTGGCGTTTCCTTATAAGCAGAGCAGATGTGCACAATAGCCTCTTTTCATAGTTCTCATGATGCTTAGTTGTAAACAGCTGGTTTCGCAATTGCACTTTAAGGAGGAGGAGAGGTTGGTGGCCAGGCTTTGTTTCCTGCAGATAGATGAAGAGGACCTGGCATGTATTTCTGGGGCTTGGAGGTGGGAGCACAGCCAGCTCACTCCTTCCTCTAGGTGCCTTCCAAAGCACACCTTCAAGTTGGCGTGAAGAGATGACATGCATCTGCTCTATGGCATATGAACAGTGAAAGCTCAGCCTTATCTTGAGCAAGTGCAAGGACCATGTGCATCAGGAAAGAGGCAGCTTAGGAACCAGAGACCATGTCCAGCAAACACCATGGTCTCTGAACAAATGTCTGGTCCACCGGGTGGTTAATATTTGACCGGGTCATGCTCAGGGAAAAGGTGAATGATTCCTTGTTTGTCCGTGATTAGTGTCCTTGGTTTATGTTTCTGCCAAAGTAAAGATCCTAAGATAAGCTCTCCCCGCCCCTCTCGCGCCAGCACTATATACACCCAGACTGAGAGGCGCCTCTAGCCTCACACGGCAGGACCCTGTCTCCAGGCGCCAATAGCTCACCGTATCTCCAGCTGGAGGGAACCTGGCCAACCTCTGTAAGACCCTTCCTTGTGTGTGCTCTCGCTCTGTTCTTTCTCTGTGTGCTCCTTTTAGCCAGTCATCTATGTTAGTGAAGCCAGTCATCCCTCTGCAGGACTTCTGGGCCCAAACCCACGCATTAAGCAGAAAATGAGTTAAAAGCCTACATCTAAAATGAAAACAGGTTTTGTTTGGGATAGTTTGATTCTGGGTGAGTATAAATTGATGGCATTGAGAACAAGGAGATAAGGATGTAGGAGGGATTCTTAAATTGTGATTTTTAAAAAAATATTAAACCCCCGAAGGCTTGGTAAACCATTTGCTGAAGGGCATCCGAACTGTCTTGTTTCCTTCCATAAGGAGCGTGTGGCTTGGCAGAAATAAAAAAGAAACACCCAAAGCCAGGTGGTGGCAGCAGTGCACACCTGTAATCCCAGCACTCAGGAGGCAGAAGCAGGCCGGTATCTGAGTTCGAGGCCTGCCTGGTCTCCAGAGTGAGTCCAGGATAGCCAGGGCTACACAGAGAAACCCTGTCTCAAAAAACCAAAAGAGAGAAAAGAAAAACCCCAAACCAGGAAGTATACTTTCAACACTGCTTCCTTCCCATTTCTTTCCTCTAAAAAAAAAAAAAAATCATTTTTTTGGATGCTCTTTAAAAACTGAGTGGAATGTGTATCAAGACCAAAGGAGGAAAGATCTGGAGGATGACTAGGCGCCTGGTGTCAGGGCTTCCCTCAGCATTGTTGCTGAGCTGCACCAAAGCAGTGAGGGCAGAGCTACGACAAGGGTGGCCATCGTGCGGTCAACCCTGCCGCAGGAAGCTCGTTAATCTCTTGGGCCTGAAGCAATGCCAGTGGAGCGAAACAGAGAATGCTCGTTCCCATAAGGACCATGCGATTGATTTGAGAACTGGTAAAGTGAGGCCGGGCATGGTGCCGCACGCCTTTAATTTCCCAGCACTCGGGAGGCAGAGGCAGGAGGATTGCTGCGAGTTTGAGGCCAGCCTGCTCTACAAAGCAAGTCCAGGAGAGCCAAGGCTACCCAGAGAAACCCTGTCTCTAAAAACAAAAATAACAACAACAACAAGAAAAAAGAATGGGTAAGAGGAATCCACAGAAGACTCGGAACAGTGACAGAAAGTCAAATGACAGTCACATGTTGTGTATGTGACTAAGGTTCAGCACTTCTGGCCTTGGTGGATCTAAATCTGCACCTTAAATAATTCATCTCTCACTTGTTTTCTCACAGTTATATTCGGCCTGGATTTGGGGGGGGGGCGATTAAAGTTAAATAAATGAGAGAGGGTTGCAAGAGAGAGGGCAGTGTTGGTCATGGTGAACTGCTGGGATTTGCTTTCTGGGTGTTTTAGAGAGAGGGCAGTGTTGGTCAGGGTGCAGTGCTGGGATTTGCTTTCTGGGTGTTTTAGAGAGGGCAGTGTTGGTCAGGGTGCACTGCTGCAATTTGCTTTCTGGGTGTTTTAGAGAGAGGGCAGTGTTGGTCAGGGTGCACTGCTGCAATTTGCTTTCTGGGTGTTTTAGAGAAGTGAAGTCATTATAAGTTGGCAAAAATTAATGTGCAATTTCCACTGATTAGAAACAAGTAACCCAAGCCAGGTGTGGTGGTGCACGCACCTTTAATCCCAGCACTCAGGAGGCAGAGGCAGGTTGATCAATGTGAGTTTGAGGTCTACAAAGTAGTCCAGGACAGCCAAGGCTGCACAGAGAAAACCCTGTCTCGAAAAAAAAACAAGCAACAAGAGAGAGAGAGAGAGAGAGAGAGAGAGAGAGAGAGAGAGAGAGAGAGAGAGAGAGAGAGAGAGAGAGAAACAAGTAAAGGTGGTGGCTCACACCTTTAATCCTAACACTCGGGAGGCAGAGGCAGGCAGAACACTGTGAGTTCAAGACCACCCTGGTCTACAAAGTGAGTCCAGGATAGCCAAGGCTACACAGAGAAACCCGGTCTGGGGGTGGGGGGGAGAAACAGAAACAAGTAACCCCTTTTCCTGGCCACTTAGAGAGCTCTCAAAGTCTAAATAGCAAGTACCTTTTCAGGATGCTAACACCCCCGCCCCCGCGTCCCCCTGTACGCTGCCCTGCCCGCCTCGTGTAGTGTTAGTCTGTTGGTGGTACCTGCAACAGAGCTCCTCCAGGAAAGATGTATTTCAGCGAGATTAGACCAAGGCTGCCCTATCACCGCTGTTTTTCCAGTTGGTTCCTTGTCCCATCAACTAGTTTATATAAATCTGTCCCTGCAATCCCGGCATTTGCTGGGTTTGGCTACTGAAACCGATAAAGAATCTATTAGCTTAATGAGAACCTTAGACTTTCAAAGCTAGAGCCCCTCTCACTTACAGATGGTGAAGCATAGGCCTAGGGAGAAAAAGGTAGTTAACCACCAGAGTGACTTTGAGAGTCTGCTGCAAAGCCAGCACTACGATTCAAGGTAAAGAATTCAGACTCCGGCTCAGCTGCAGATTATTCAGCATCAGGAAATAAGGCTGAGTGCATGGCTGTTTGCCCAAGATCACATGAGCAACGGCGTGCTTGGAAACAACAGCCATAAAACCCGATAGCTGGTAAATATCCGCTTTGTGATATCTCAGCATCTGGATCCTTCACGTTGTGGCTTTCGCTTTGGTGTCCTAAATACCTAAAGCCTGGCACATTCGGGCTTACTCAGCGTGCCTAGCATTTACAACGTGTACTCCGAGGCGCTCCTCAAGGGCCAAGCGTCCTCCGACCGAACATGCTTGTCCACTGCTGCCACCTGCTGGTCTTTTTGAATATTACCAGCTCTTGTTATTTCGTTTAGGTTAGGAGTAGCCAGGCTGGCCCCAAACTTACAGGTGGATGTGAGCGGCTTAGTGTGGCCTGGAATGCGAACTCAGGCTCTCTGAAGAGAAGTATGAGCTTCTAGCTTTTAACTGCTGAACTGTCTCTGTAGCCCCACCATAGGAGGATTTTTAAGTCTCAGGATGATATTTTTAGTTGTTTAGTTTAGTTTCTCTAAAGAACCAAGGATTTTATCAGAAACTGCTTGCCGAAAACACCTAAGCATCTCCCAGTTTCCAAAATTTCAAATTTTGTAAGAAATGACATCTTTTAAACGTCCTTTAAGGACCTTTGGCCCTAAAACATGCTGTTTGCGACAGATGCGTGTGGGGCAGGGTGAGCTGGGGGTTCTGGAGGTGTGACTGCAGGAAGGAGCCTTCGCTCTCTTCTCCTTTTCAGAGAGATCTTGCGGTGAATTGTAAGTCCTTTGGCTTCATGAGAGATCTATTTTGTTTTGCTTTTACGACACTGTAAGGTCACGTGCCTATGGTAACAGCATTATAAGTACAGGAGAGACTAGAATATATTCTCTCAGGTCATCCAAAAAGCCTCCGAAGAACAAGCTCACTTTCTCCTTTTCCCTTCGTAAGAGTCACTTCCAGGCCCACTTCAAGTACCGCACACTTGTTCTGTTCAGTGCACCGCACAGTAACTGCTCCCTGGGAGAAGGAGTCCTGCCCCCGCTTCATGGTGATCTCTCACCAGCTTTCCTCCCCAGTGTGGAGCTGACTGGCCTGGAACCCCATCTCAGTAGCCTTGAGGGATCGGCTGTCCCTGTGCTCACAGTACCGTCTATCTCATGTCAGGAGCTCCTATCCCTTCCCCATGGTGCCATAATAAGAGTCTTCTGCATTACCCAGCCTACTGTGGAACTCCATGAGCTCCTATCCCTTCCCCATGGTGCCATAATAAGAGTCTTCTGCTTTACCCAGCCTAGTGTGGAACTCCATGGCTCAAGCAATCCTCCCGTCTCCGTTTGTTAAGTAACCGAGACTTAGAGACACACACCACAGCGCCTGCCCTTGGTTTATCTTACAAGTCTTTGCCTCCTAGGGTCTAATACGGTTCCTGGGCCCAATGGGGACTTAAGTAATGTTTGTTACCAAGTTAAGGAATAGGTGGTGAATTAAGAGTGGAAATGGAGGGCCAAGCATGGCGGTGCACGCCTGTAATCCCAGCACTCGGGAGGCAGAGGCAGGCGGATCGCTGTGAGATCGAGGCCAGCCTGGTCTACAAAGCAAGTGCAGGACAGCCAAGGCTACACAGAGGAAGCCTGTCTCTTACAAAACTTTAAAAAAAAAAGAAAAGAAAAGAATGGAAATGGATCTTGTTATGCTATGGCTGACGATGAACCTACAGAATAGAGAAAGATGCATGTCGGGGAGTGACTGGAGTCAGTTAGAAAGGCCAAAGCAAGGGTGGAATTTAATGGCTGAGGACAACTGATTTCTAATGGTCTATGAGAAAGAAAAGTCTCCACCCTTTTCGTCTAAGTTAGAATGTGCTTCCATAGCTCTACCACTCCTGCTTTCTTTGCCCTTGGCAGGAATCTCTGTTGGAAGAGATGGCGATGAGTCTGGCCCCTTTGTTGTTGGTCTTCATGCTGGGTCTGGTTAGCATCCCACCAACTCTGGCTCAGGATGACTCCAGGTTCACAAAATTCCTAACTCAGCATTACGATGCCAGGCCAACAGGCCGTGACGACAGGTACTGTGAAAGGATGATGAGGAGACGAGAGTTGACCCGGCCCTGCAAAGCTGTCAACACCTTTATCCACAGCACGAAGGACAGCATCAAGGCCATCTGTGGAGCGAATGGAGAGCCTTACAGAGGAAACTTAAGAATAAGCAAGTCTCCCTTCCAGGTCACCACCTGCACGCATAATGGAGGGTCGCCCCGCCCCCCATGCCGGTACCGAGCTTCCTCGGGGTCCAGAGACATTGTTGTCGGCTGTGAAGATGGCTTGCCTGTTCACTTCGATGAGTCGTTTGTCCATCTGTAGTCAGCAGATCCCTGGTGCAGACCTGGCTCTGCTTTCTTTTTCATAGCTCATAATAATGGTGGCGACATTCACTGTCGGGGGCCAGAAAATGAGCTTCCTGAAGCATACTCCTGATTACAGTGCACATAAATAAAGGTGTCTCGAAAGCCATTCAGAGTCCGGTCTGGAGGAGTCGCTTGTTCACTTGTTCCCAGTTAACTCAGCTCTTTCTGTTGCCTCTACTCAGCTGCACCCCGCAGGAAGGGGCTGGAACAGAGAGCATCTTCCTTATCTGTCAGGCGGTGATAAGAAGGCAGGCTTTATCATTCTATGGTGCTGTTGACTGTGAGTCAGCACAGGATAGGAAATCTTCAAGGGGCAAATAGTCTATTAAGTAATAGGTCACAAAAGGAGCCCTTAGGGGAAGGAGTTTAAGATCAAGAGCCAACAAGCCAAAGATACTTTCCCCTCCCCTCTCTCTCACACATAACACAGCATGAGACTGTCACTGGTGGGGGGGGGCACACAACTCCAAGCTGTCATCCTCAGCAACCTAGTGAGTCTCCTTAATTTTTTTAGGGACCTCAACTCTGTACAAACCAGATTCATATTTTCATGCAAGAAAAAAAATGTCGAGACTAGCCTGCATGAAGCAGGGTTGAAGTTTTTGTTTGTTTTTGCTTTTGCTGTTTTGTTTTGTTTTGTTTTGTTCTAAATCAATGATAATTTTAACATAGACTGTCAGCATAAAAGTTGTAAGAGAGGCACTCAGAAAGTGAGGCATACCCAAATGCGGTGTGGGCCCCCCAACAGAGAGTCATGCATAATTACCTTAGTATTAATATATGCACAATTGGGGTGCCTCTCAAGTCACACCTTAACAGGTTGTTTGGACATCCCTCCTCTCTCTCTCTCTCTCTCTCTCTCTCTCTCTCTCTCTCTCTCTCTCTAAAATACTACTTATTTTATGTGTACCTTGTTTTATTATATGTGCTTTGCCTGCATGCATGCCTGTGTGCCACATGTGTGCCTGGTGCCCAGAGAGGTCAGAAGAGGTGTTGGGTCCCCTGGAACTGGAGTTATGAATGCTTGTGGCAAATGCTGGGGCCCAAACCCAAGTCCCCTGCAAAACAGCTGGAATTCTTAGCTGCTGAGCCACCTCAGGCCCCCTTTTCTCTGTCTTCTGACAGGTGGGGTCAGAGGGGGGCTCAGGGGTCTTGGGTGGAATTATAATCTGCGAAGGTGGAATCAGGAACCTCCAGAGTTGCTGTCCTCGAAAAGGAGGTTTCATCTTGGATTCTTGGAAAATGCAGGTTTACAGCTGGCAAGGGGGGATGGCCTAAAGCAGTTGTTATTTACCATGAAACATCTGCTTCCCAGACTGACAAGAGAAGGCCTTCTGTCCCATCTCAAATTTTCCATTTTGTCCACGGAGTGTCTCTTTCTTATCTCAAGCAAGGAGTAAAAAAAAAATTTTGTTAATTATAATGGAATACTCCCAAGACATTCATTTGTCATAGCTATTTTATTTAAAATTTAAAAACCTATCTAGTTTACATTATTTTCTCATTCATCTTTTACTTTATGGAGTGATATTTGACAACTGTGGGGTTTTAAGGAAGTTATAGAAAGATTTAAAAACTTATTTTCTTTATATTCTTCAGCTAGGTTCATTTTCAAGTTTAAAAGCTATGTATAAACAGAGCTTCCTGGATACTGGTAGACGCATAGGCTCAGCAGGTGATGTCCTGTCGGCGCAAGTTTATGAACAATGCCTAGATGTTTTATTTAGAATGCAGTTGCTAATAAATGCAAAGCCACCACTTGAGTTGTCTTATGAATATATGACTATCAGGGCTGCTGTTTCCTCTAAGATGTCATCTCCAGTTCCTACCGTTGCCCTAAATGGGACCCAGAGCCTTACTTTCCCAGTACTCAAGCTATGGTCCAGGACCAGAGTGAGCCAGGCTTCCTGACAGAATTCAAATCTGGTCAGGGCTTGAGAAGTGGGTTGCAGATACATGCTCAGCCCTTCAGAAAAGAGATAGAATTCTTCAAATGCCTCTCTTTAGAAAAGTCACCTTTAAAAAAATTGAAAGGCCAGTGAGCTCGTTTGGTGAGCAAAGGTGCTTGCCACTAACACTGATGGCCCAAGTTTTATTTGGGGATTCACATGGTAGGAGGAGACGACCTACTCCTGAAAAACAAAACGAACAAGCAAACAAACAAAATCCCTGATGGAGCAGCACTGGAACACAGTCTGGTACTTCTGTACCGAGTCTCTTGCTCTCTAGTAACACAAAGCTGTTTAGAGGCATTGTGTCTCCGTAATAAGCCATTTGAGAAGCTGAAGACAAGGTGACCGGCGATTGCTGGCTATGCAAGGAAAAGACAAGAAGAACTCCCAAATTTCACGGAATGGTGACGTGTAAGCAAAAATATTTTATGCAATTGGAGAGGAAACACTCCCCAGGGCACAGACCTCCAATTTTTGAGAGTGTAATTAACTCTTTTAAAATAAAGGCAGTCTTTTTTTTTTCCAAGGCAGGGTCTCTCTGTGTAGCCTTGGCTGCCTTGGACTCACTTTGTAGACCAGGCTGGCCTACAAACTCACAGCAATACGCCTGCCTCTGTCTCCCCAGTGCTGGGATTAAAGGCGTGCGCCACCACGCCCGGCTAACAAGATGGAAGGCAACACATTGTAGCCGTTAGTTATTTTCTCCTGACTGAAGAAGATAGAGGAGAAGAAGAAATAGGAGTAGTGACTAGCTCCTGAGGCAAGATGCTCTGAACAGGAAGGCAGCATCGCTTTCCCCACTCTGTGAGAGTCAGCCCTGGCCCACTTCAGGCGCCGTATGCTTTGTGCCCTTTCTCCTATGCACTGCACTGGGGTAGGCAGACCTGAGCTTTCCGTTCCTTTCCTCACAGGTCAAAGACAAAAGTGAACAGAACGGAAACAGTTGCCTGCCTTTACTGACCAGTTATGGTGTGCCAGCTGTTGTGATAAGACCTCCCATTAGACTTTTAAAAATTTTGTCTCTCACAGTATTGAGACAAACAGGTGTTCTTACACTTCTGTAACTTATATGCAATACACTAAAAGAGGTTATGGAATCTCCCAAAACCACACACTGTGTTAGTCTTCCTTCCATTGCTGTGACAAAAATATTTGAACCAATCAACTTAAAAAGAGGAAAGCCTTATTTTGACCCATTACACTGGTACCTCTGGAAAGGCGGTGCGTTGTAAGCAGAAGAGGTGTCAGGAGACCAGGGAAGAAGGGAGACTCTTCAAGGACGTCCCCTGGGTGACCTAACTTCCAACAGCACCACCCTGGGGACCACCCTGGGGATGGAGCCTTCACCACACAGGCCTTTGAGGAACTTTGAAAATCTAGACTACAGTAGCTAGTACAGGGTAATCATGATGTCAAAAGAAGTTCTTACCGGGAACCGGAGGTGCAGGGAAAGCCTTTGGGGGAAGTCCTGGTTAAAATGAGATACATACTAAGATAAGTTAGAAAGCCTTTCTCTCTCCCTTTGGCTTCTGCTACTCCCACCGCCACCTCCCAAGTGTTGGAATTACAGGTGTGTATCACCATGCCTGGTTGCATATGAGGCTGGGGGATAGAATCCTAGCTCCACGCCCGCTAGGCAAACAGTTGGTGGCCTCCAAGGCTAATACCTGTAGCAATGCTCTCTCAAAACCGCCGCTGTGCAAAGACATGACTGCGAGTGTGTGTGTGTGTGTGTGTGTGTGTGCGCGAGCGCGCGTGTAGGAGGTGACAGCGATACTGGTTAATTATCACTTATCAAAGCATGGGCTTTGGGTAGAATTAAGTAAGCCGTAAGCCACTTCAGCGGCGCATGGGATCTGCCGTCAGGAAGCCGCATCTGTATACATGAAACTATCTCAGAAGAAGACAGCTCTTGGACTGTACCTGCACTGATAGGTCTGCTCGATTCTTTTAAAAAACCGTCCCTGTTCTTTTGGGAGTGTCCACTTCTGTTGTCTCAGGGATGACTTTTATTTGTTTTCGGTCAATCAACATGCACGTCAATCTGAGGCCTGACCGCCAGATGGCAGCATCTGCTAGGCATGCCTTAAGCCATTCCTGCAGAAAAGTACCTGCCGCTGTCTTTATTACCCTGCTTTGTTTGTTTAAATAATATTTGTATTAATTATTTGGGGGATTTTACACAATGCATTTTGATCACATTCACTCTCCTCTCCCAACTCTCCCTGGGTCTACCCACCATCCTACAGTTCAGAGCCTCCTTTTTAATTCTGAAATCCATTGTGTCCAGTTTGTTCTGCCCAAACACTGGCATGTGGGGCTACCCTCAGGAGCATGGACGAATTACCAAGAGTCACACACCCTTAAAGAAAACGACTCTCCCGCTATGACTTGCCAATGGTAGCAGTTAGCAATGAGACTTCACACCGTCCTGCCCCGCCCCGCCCCACCTCTGTGCCCCACCCCCACCCCCTACTCCGCCCCCCCCCCCCAGGCTGAGATTTGCGTAGGTGAACTCATCACCTGTGAATCCGCATGTGCAGGTGCCCTGTTGTGCCCAGAAAACAGTTTCACTGGTAGCCATCCCCTAACTGACAATCTTTCCACCTCACTCCCTCCAAATGATTCCTGAGGCCTGGGTGGGGGGTGTTATGGGGAGGGGGCACATGTTACATTTATTGTTATGTATTTTATGTACATCGGGGTTTTGTTTGCATGTGTTAGGGAGTTGGATCCCTTCAAACAGAAGTTACAGACAGTTGTGAGCTGCCGTGTGGATGCTGGAAATTGAACCCAGATCCTCTGGAAGAGCAGCCAGGGGCTCCTAACCACTGATCCATCTCTCCAGTTGCTCCACTAGGGGAGCAATGTTGGGAGAAGAAAGGCCAGATTCCAGTGGCCCTTCATCTCTCTTGTTTCCTAGACAGAGGCCATTCAAGTCCTTCCGTAAGCTTTGACCCCAGTCTGTCTACTGTTTTGGGAGTTGAAATTCCCAGAACACCAAACACTCCCTAAAGATCATAGTAGCTAATTCTCCTACAAAAACTCCAGCTTTATGTTGATTTACCGTTCCTTGTTTTATCCTATAGACTCACAGACCTGGGCAACTAGCCACCCAGGTATGTCTGCTCTGACTTGCTCTCATAGCTACACACCTGCCATTTAGTAAAGAGAGCAACCTTTGTTTTCAAGGAAGCCTGGTGGACAAACTAGTAGCTCTCAGGGAAAAGGTGGGGGGAAGGGAGCAGGAGGAAGCAGGAGAGTGCAAGCGGAGGAAAGGGAAATGGGGTTCTTGGCACCTCGCCAGGGCCTGGTCCTTACCTTCCATTCTCCTGTTCTTGCTTTCTTCTCAGGCACCGTCTAGGTGGCGATGGCTCTACAGAGGACCCAGTCTTTGCTTCTGCTCTTGGTGCTGGCCCTGCTGGGCTTAGGGCTTGTGCAGCCCTCCTATGGCCAGGACAGGATGTACCAGCGGTTCCTTCGACAGCATGTGGACCCTCGGGTGACAGGTGGCGATGACAGGTACTGCAACGTGATGATGCAGAGACGGAAGATGACTTCTTACCAGTGCAAACGCTTCAACACGTTCATCCACGAGGACATCTGGAACATTCGTGGCATCTGCAGTACCACCAGCATCCAGTGCAAGAATGGCAGCATGAACTGTCACGAGGGTGTAGTGAAGGTCACAGACTGCAGGGAGACAGGGAACGCCAGGCCACCCAACTGTAGATACAGGGCAAGTGCCAGCACTAGGCGGGTTGTCATTGCCTGTGAGGGTAACCCAGAGGTCCCAGTGCACTTTGACAAATAGATGCCACCCGGAGCTGTTACAGCTTGTCGTTGGTGCCTGGTCTCTGAGTCAGTGAGAACAGCAGTGAGTGATATATTTGAAATGCCCCAGGCTTTGTTTCCTCTGCTCAGATCTTATACCCATATATGCTCAATATTACCTGTTGTGTTAAGTGCATCACATCCAAGAGAAGACGGAAGCCTCTTGTAGTCCTGACAGCTTGGTCCTCCCATGCCCTATCCCCTGGAATTTATGCATTAAATGTATGCTAGATACTATTTCAACTACTACAAAGAGTCTTTTTTTTTTTTTTTTTTTTTTTTTGGTCTGAGTTGTCTCGTCCCAATGTCCTAACACACCCCTAGTGCCATTTCTGCCACTTTATTCAGTAGCTTAGAGTTAAAGGATCTGAGCATGAAAACAGTGGAAGATCTCAGACAAAGCTCCAAGCAAACAGTGTGCTCACACAGGGGGCTTTACCTGCCCCGTTAGAGATGTCTTCTCTCATTCCGAAGCCTCATTCTTAGGGAAGCCATTTAGAGTTTGGAAATAGCATACTGGCAAAATGAGAAACTCTGAGTTTACTTGGTATTGTCATGGTTTGTGCCTACTAAGGTTAAAATTTAAAAAGCTATATCAAAAATGCGGTAGGTCACCAAGGTCCATTTACTGCTCTTGTCTGAAAGATTTGCCACAGTTTCATTATGATAAAGAGGCGTCCGCTGAGCCTGCTGTGGCATGGGCGTGCATTCTCCTGTCTCCTTCAGATCGACTCTAGTCCGTGAGCGCTCGTGCCCCGTAGTGCTCCTATCCACTTTGGTCAAACACAAACGCCCACCAGATCCATCACAACACAGAAACGTCCACGCCTTTACTCGACACACAAGAGCTCAAGTAAGAACTCGGAGGCGACCCTTGCTAAAAAGCACCAACTCTTCACGTGACAAATGAGAGTGCTGCATTATTTGCCATTATTGATGTCTGTGACTGCATACACCCAACAGGTGACTGAGAGCGAGCGAGCAAGGCTGGTGTTTCTGGCTGTGAATAATTTGTCCTTTCTGAGTTTTCTGTGGTCAAGTGGAATGCAAGATCTGATGGGTAAACAGAGACGTGTGTGTGTGTGTGTGTGTGTGTGTGTGTGTGTGTGTGTGTGTGTGTGTGTCCAGGATGCTTGGGAATCGGTTATCTCTTTCCACAATGTATTCCAGGGATTGAACTCAGGTTTTCAGGTTTGTAGGGCAAGCGTTATTACCCACTGAGCCATCTCACTGGCCCTGACAACGACCCTTGACCAACCAGAGATAATAGTTGGTGTGGTAGTTTGAATATATTTGGCCCCCATACACTCATGTGTTTGAATGCTTAGCCCACAGGGAGAGGCGCTATTAGGAGGTGTGGCCTTGTTGGAGTGGGTGTGGCCTTGTTGGGGTGGGTGTGGCCTTGTTGGGGTGGGTGTGGTCTTGTTGGAGGAAGTGCATCACTATGAGGGTGGGCTTTGAGGTTTGCTATGCTCAAGCTCCACATGGTGTGGAATCACAGTCTCCTCTGGCTGCCTGGGGAAGACAGTCGTCCCCTCCTGGCTGCCCAGGTCAAGCTGTAGAACTCTTGGCTCCTCTAGCACCGTGTCTGCCTGCACTCTGTCATGCTTCCTGCTATGATAATAATGGACTAAACCTCTGAAACTGTAGGCCAGCTCCAAATTATAAGAGTTGCCTTGGTCATGGTGTCTCTTCACAGCAATAAAACCCAAACTAATACAGTTGGCCAGACCACAATTGCTCAATACTTCTTACCCCATCCCCTGTATAATCTTAGCATTTTTCTAGTGCCTTGGAGACAGGTTAAAGACACTGGGTTCCTTGCCTTACCAGCACACTTTCACTGGTTAAAGCTCTTCTTTCCTCAAGATTTATTGTTTATATGGTATTCGGCCTGTATGTGTGCCTGCTCGCCAGAAGAGGGCGCCACATCTCATTTTAGATGGTTGTGAGGCACCATGTGGTTGCTGGGGATTTTGAACTTAGAACCTTTGGAAGAACAAAAACAGTGCTCTTAACGTCTGAGCCATCTCTCCAACCTTGAAGCTCTTCGTTTCGTTCCACCATTACCCTCTCTGTTTGGTTTGGTGTTTGGTGGCCAGACCTCACTTATTGGAACCACAAAAGTAAAGCCTTGAGCCTAGGACTCTGGTAACATGCATTCCTTCCCACTTTGGACATTTGATAGGATATTGCTGTAAAGATGCTGGCTGCTAAAGGAACACATGCATAAGAGACTAAACTGACATTTCAATAATAGCAAACAGGAAAAGAGACTTGATGCAAATGTCCCTTACCTGACTTAGGTCAAGAGTCCCACAAAGTGCAGCCTGCAAGTACGTCAAGACAATGACGTAAATAAAGCAACTGTCTTTGAAGCATGGGATGTCAGTTGGTCCAAGAGAAAATGTTCCCCCCACAACACTTCTGCACAAATACACTTAGAATGAGAAGAGAGTATAAAAAGAGCACTCTCTCCTGAGCACCCTTCAGGCAGCAATGAGAGCCACTGGATTTACCTTAGTTCTGACACAGAGCTTCTGCTTGGCGCTTGCGGAGTGACAGGGCTGTCTTTTTGTTGCTCGCAGCACCTCTGATCACACCTGTGTCTATGCTAATGAAGTCACTTAGAGTAAGCCTCTTAATCGTCTCAGGATAAGTAAGTCACTAAAACCAGAGTGCTGAGACCTTCAGCCCTTCCCACCAGGCTCCAGGAATTAGGGCTGAGCTCTATAAATGTCTTAGACAAGGCACTGTGATGATCCTCTGAGCTACTGAGTGTGTGGAGATGCTGCGTGCGTGATGTACCGAAGGCCCCTGGACACTCCGCATTGCATGCCCTATCTATACCTTGCCCTGTGTTTCATTTATGCCAATGGAAGTGGAAGAGCTCACACAACAAAACGGACTCATTACGACAAGAACCTACAAGCTGAGTCAAAGATGTCCTTTAGTAAGCTTGCCTGTGCCTTCCTCCATCTGTAGTCCAGACAGCCTTTGCCCCAGCCTCCTACATACCTGTAATTACAGGCCTGCGTACCCAGTCCCAGCTTCACCGTGTATTTCTCAGGTGGCCTCCATCCTGCTTGTCATCTTATAGCAGGCCCATGTCCAGAACTTCTGGAGTGTTACTTGTTTGGTTATCTTTGAAAGCCTAAGCTCCTTGTTCAAAGCTGTTCAAGGGATTTCAGAGTAACCGCTTAGGCTCTGGCTGCACCCCTGTCCCCGCCCCACCCCCACCCCTGTTGGCAGTTTGTTCTCAGCCTTTCTTCTTCTTTTTTTTTTTTTTTTCAATTTTTATTTTATTTTATTTTTTGTTCTCAGCCTTTCAATTTAGATGTTATCCAAACAGTGGCTCAGGGGAAATGCAAGACTCGGTGACCTCGAAAGTGAACTTACCCTCCAGGACACACAAAGAGAAGATAATGGGGGGAAATGTGAGTCCCAGAGACAGGGACGAGGCTGATCCCCTGGACAGGAGGACAACACTAGACTTTGGACTGGGTTTGTTCTGGTTTGCTAGAAAATACACTTCTGAGAGACACAGATTTCCCCCTGACTTCCCAGACAGCCAGCTCCCTGACACAACCGAGCCTAAAGAGTCAACAGCATGTCTTTATTCTGACAGGGGCAGTGAGCCAAGTTCTGATTCCGGTAACACATTGGCCCCATCAGTGCACTGAAATGGTAGCCAGTGTCCAGAGAGCAGAAAAAGAGTTGAATTTAATAATAAACTCCATCTTGTCTTAGCCGAAAAGTGTCCAGTTCGAGCGCCCTTACACAGAGTGGCTCAAAGCTATTTTTGCTTGTTTCTGGGATTTGTTTTTGTTTTTAATATACAGTCATGCTTATTCAAGCTTTTTCCCTCACATACAGGATTAGGGCAAATAGACCATGTCCACCTGGCCAAGAGAGACAACTAATGTAATGTCACTTTAAAGAAGGGTTCAGCAGAATGGAGCCTGCACAGGCCATAAAGAAGTGCCGATGCACGCCTTCCCAAAGAACAGCCTGCGGCTCTGTTTTCTCCCTGTAACAAACTCCACTCAGCTTTCTCCCGGCTGAAGCGGTTCTCACAAGGCAGAGGGCTGCCTGGCAGCCGCCGTCTTCACCAATGAGCAACCGCCTCCTTCTGTGTTGAGCTCCTGAGACTGGCAAGAAAGTCACCTGGAGGACTGGTGACATTCTTTCCAGGCCTGTGGCGGCAGGCTTCTTAATCACTACCCAGCACTTCTCCCATTAGTAATTGAAAGAATTATTAAATTTTAGCAGTGGCTTAGTGATATATACACACACATATATGTATATATATGTGAAATTCCAACATACCAGTTTATAGACCCTAGGAGTTTTGTCTATGAAGTCCTTGAAAACCCTGAGAACACAGGCAAGGATCCAAGGTGTCCACTTCTGGGTAGAGGGAAGAAACCCCTGTCTCACGGTGTGAACTGATGCTGAAAATCAGGACCAAGTGAGCTTTTGCCCTTCTGCTCTACGGTAGATTTCTGTTCTGCCTGAAGACACCGATGCTACCATTTCACAGACAGCAGGAAGACCGTAAGGCTTCTACCCTTCCTGAGCTCACCTTAACAAGGGATGTGTGTGTCTACTGCCTTTTTCTACAATGTGTATTTCACTGCAGATTGCAAGCAATGGTGATGGTAACACGTCTGCTAAAACTTATCTTCTTTGTAAACTTAAAAAGGATTCTTGTAAGCTACAGGAAATCCACCTCTCAGGTTAAACGGACTCCAGATAAGTCCTGCCAAGCAACAGCCTAAGTTTGCCACCTACTGCCTATCTCAGAGAGTGGGTTCCCCTGCTCCTTTTCCTGGTTTTGGGACTCCCCTCCCCAACTACCAAAGCATGGGTTCAAAAGGTTCAAATGTGTGTGGAGAGTGGATTGGTTTCCTCCTGGGTTGGAGTCACGCCACTGGCACCCTATTCCTGGCCCACCCATGAGTGGCTCACTTTCCAGCTACCCATGGCTACATTCCTGCACCCAACACCAAGCTGACTGGCAAGCCTTTCCCTTCTGGTTGGTGTAAAGGCTTCCTGCCGTTCTTTACAACCTACATCCAAACCCTTCCTCTAGGACCTTCTCCCTTGGGTGAGATTTTCCCTCCACCAGCACGGTTTCATCTCTCTCTTTTCCTCTCTCACACACACACGTGACAGCCTAGTGCTGGGTAAGCCGTGTCTGCCTGGGCAGTCGTGCCCTTGGTCTCTTATCAGGAGGATGAGCTACTGGAACAGACTGCACCAATTTCCTTGAGTCACTGACAGGTCACTGACTCCTACTCAACCCACGGGAAGGCCATTTGCCCGTCCTTCCAGATTCCCCTCCGGGATGCCTTCTGGAGAATTTCAGACCCCGAGGCCTAGCACCCATTTTAAGGGCTTCTAAGCTTACACACCTCTGCAAGCAAGCTCAGCCTCAATATCCCGTAGATGACAGACCCAAAATGGGACCTTTTAAATTACTGCCAGCGATTGGGAAGATGGAAGGAGGTTTCCTACCTTCAAGTTTTTCCTCTTCTTTGCTCCAAACCTTTCTTCTCTGCTCCCTCTCCTAAAAGTTTCAAATGTACACCTAAAGGAATTTTCTCCCTAACCTGCTCAACTTTGTCTTCGGCCCATATATATGCTCCTGCCAGATTTTCTACATCCAGGACAGCACCAAAGCAGCTACCCACCATCGCTCCAGCCTAACCTCACAGACTGTGCCACCTGGGTCTGTATTTTCCCTTCTAGCCACAGCTCAGATGCTGCAAATACAACAGCCTGCTCTTCCCGGACTTGGCCAACATTTCAGCCTTTTGCTGCCCCCCCCCTCTCCCATTGACACCCCAATGTCAGTAGTAAGCAGCCAAAGACTATTGATTTCTTCACCCTTTATCCATTTATGAGCAACAGAAGGCAGGAATGATGTGCCTCAGACCCGGGACAAGCAGCTGTAGGTGCTCCCAGCACCCCTCGGTCCCTATCTGCTATATGGCATGGCTGCCCGACACCCTGAACCTTCCAGGGCAGGAGCTTCTCCTTCCCCTTCAACATATAATCTGGACGTGTTTGTGCTCTTACTTTTTTTTCCCTCTCTCTCTCTTCTCCCCTTGCATGGCGCCAAGAGCTGCTTCCAATGAACCTACATTCATATACTTTAACTTGTCTTGGAATAAAAGCAGCCAACACCCTCGTTTTCCACCTCATCATCCCTTCCTAGCTCCTTTTTTTTTTTTTTTTTTTTTTTTTTTGAAAGACAGGGTTTCTCTGTGTAGCCTTGGCTGTCCTGGACTCGCTTTGTAGACCAGGCTGGCCTCGAACTCACATTGATCTGCCTGCCTCTGCCTCCCGAGTGCTGGGATTAAAGGCATGCGCCACCACGCCCAGTTCTTTTCTTTTTTTTTTTTTTTTTTACTCTTTCATTTTTTAATTATAGGAGAGGGGAGGAATGTTAGTTCACAAGCAGATCCACCAGCTTGGCTCTACACCACCTGCCACCACCAGGTGTGAACCAGATGCTCTTCAGTTGCTCACCAGATATAAAGGAGCGACCTGTCTCTACTTTCTCTCTCTCTCTCTCTCTCTCTCTCTCTCTCTCTCTCTCTCTCTCTCTCTCTCTCCTCTCCTCTCTCTCTCTCCTCTCTCTCTCCCCTCCTCCTCCCTCTCTCTGTCCCTCTCTCTCTCCCCTCCTCCTCCCTCTCTCTGTCCCTCTCTCTGTCCCTCTCTCTCTCCCTTCCTATGTCTGTGGATCCCCTTTCTCCATCTCTCTTCCCCACTCTCTCCCAGGTCTCTCCTGCTTGCTCGCCCACTATCTCTCTGCCTCCATACAATAAATCTCTTCCTCCCAGATCTGTTAGGTGGCCTCTACTAGTTATCACTGTTATAACAGTCTCCTCGTGTTGTCTAGACTGGCCTGAAACTTCTGAGCCTCCTGCTTCCATTCCCTGCCTGATAAGATTACACCTGGCTTTGAAAATAAGCTCTGGATATAAACTGATGCATGCTGACACCCTCATGCCGAGGCACACTGGAAAGAAACTCCAGCAGCACAGATGAACTACTGGCGGCCCTTGCTGCGTTGATATAAAGCACTCTACATTATGTCGACTCAGCTACAAGTTGCACGTTTGACTATGTACTTTCACTTCTTGGTGACACTGACACTGCCATAGTTCACGTCCTAGCAAAACTCCCTGTAGGATATGGCCTAGCCGTTCATGGACTTCCCTCCAGAGAGTTTGTGGGGGGAACAAGTTCCAGGGTCAGATTTTTAGTTGTCTATTGAAAGCTACCAACAGTCCTTCTCTGGGGTCACTTCTGTCTAACCCTTTGGAATTGCTTTGTGCCTGCGCGTCCTTCTTTGATGTTTGCAGACCTTGCTTAAGGCTATTCTCAGGATGAACCCATGTGTTCCACATGAGGAGATACAGAGCAGGTTCACACAGAAAGCTGTTCTGACCCTGCCCTCCACGCTGCCACCTCCACACAGCCCGGGCGCTGTGTCTCTTCTTGTCACTCTTCTTCTCTCCTGCCGTGGACTTCTTGGGAACTCCGACAAGGACACAGACTCTGCTTTTCAGATTCCTGTGCCTCTGTACCCACTGCAGCCCAGCCAGCGACGTGCACACTGACTAGGTAAGTCAGAAGGACTGGTGTGCAGGAAACTTGTTTGAAAGGCCAGGAATCACCGGAAGGAGACGGCTTGACATTTTAGAGTTAAGGATGAAAGTTGATTCAAATCATAGAAAACAAGGCCTCAAGTTCGGCTCAGCGTTAACCCCACAGATATGGCTTCCACCATACCCCACCCTCACCCAGTCTACCAGAGTATTTTTGTTGGCTCTCGAAGCCCTATGAGGTCAGGGCTGTGAATATGGTGAAAGATTGGCTAGGGCCAGGCACACTCACATAAATGAGGGCAGACTAAGTCTTTTTAAATACTGGACTCTGTCTTCTATCCTGAGTCTCGCCCGTGAAGCTAGTTTTATATACTCTTGGTATTTGGTTAATTGAAACAATATTTCAGACCCTCAGCTCCTTTCGTCATTCCCAACAAGCAGTTCTGACAAACCGTGATGGTTTCGAGTGAACACAGGGATGTGGTCCCCAAGAAAGACTGAGGCTTTAGAAGTGATGTTGCAGCCGGGCGTGGTGGTGCACGCCGTTAATCCCAGCACTTGGGAGGCAGAGGCAGGCAGATCGCTGTGAGTTCAAGGCCAGCCTGATCTACAAAAGTGAGTCCCGGATAGCCAAGACTGTTAGACAGAGAAACCCTGTCTCACAAAACCTAAAAAGAAGAAGAAGGAGGAGGAGAGGAGGAGGAGGAGAAGTTTCCCCTAGATGTTGAGGAAATGTTATAAGGGAGGCAAGACAGGAAAATCCCCACAGTGCAGTCAGTGTGGAGGGCAGCCTGGCTACAAGCTCAGGGCCCAAAGCTTTCCTTCTCGGCAGCACCACTCCAGCAGCTCCTGCGTCCACTCCCTCCAATGGTTGTTAGCCTTTCCACTTTGCAGAGAATTCTTTTGGACACATGATCTTCTGAGCACAGAGGAGTTAGCTAGAACTGGTGAGACAGTGATAGGTTCCTTCTGCTGCATAGATGGGAGGGCATACAGGAGAGACTCCGGGCTTTCAAAATAAATCCTATCTTCTTTTTGCAATTTTATTCTTAGTTCACTCAGTCTGCAACATAGTGTTTATATGCAATTAACTTTACCATCTAATGGGGGTTCTCTTCTCTGGGAAACAAACAAAATTATCCAGGAATAGAAAATTACAGTACATCTCAGCTCAAAGGGCAGTACCTAAATATTTTCTTCTCTTTTTGCTGTGCCCACTCAGGTGGACCGAGTGCCTGCTATGGCGTCCTCGCTAAAGGCCTGGGCCCTGCTCCTGCTGTGCCTGCAGTACAGCCTCCCTGCACACAGCGCCTCCAGGCGCCAGTTCATGGATCACCATCACCTAAGTACAAACAAAGACTTCACGGCCTACGGATGTGATGCCCTCATGACAGACAGAGCTCTGAAGCCGAAGCGCTCACACGAGTTTGTTTATATATCATGGTACAAAGTTGAGCATATGTGTATTAGTGGCAACTGGAAAGATCGCTACAAGAACTCATACGTTTGGGCTCAGACTCCCATTAAGGTGCTCAAGTGCCACTGGGAGAACTTCAGAAACAGGTACGTAGAGAAAAGAAGCCACAACTACATTCAGTTCCACTGTGATGAGCATGGATACGTCGACAGCATAGAGGACATGAAGATTCTGGAGCCCATTTCCTCCTAGAAAGTCACACTGGCTCTGAGACTCCACCCACCCCACCCCTCCACCCCTCCCATACCGCCCCTCCCCACCCCCACTCCTCCCCCCTACCCTACCCCTCACACCCACTCCACCCCTCCCCAACACTACCCCTCCCACCCACCCCACCCCTTCCACTCCTCCCACCTACCCCACCCCTCACACCCACTCCACCCCTCCCCAACACTACCCCTCCCACCCACCCCACCCTTTCCACTCCTCCCACCTACCCCACCCCTCACACCCACTCCACCCCTCCCCAACACTACCCCTCCCACCCACCCCACCCCTTCCACTCCTCCCACCTACCCCACCCCTCCACGCCCCCCAACCACCACCCTTCCCCACTCTTCCCCCCACTCTACCCTTCCCCCCTGCCCCACTCCCCCCACCTACCCCCTCTCCCTCCCCCCACTCTCACCCCCACCCTTCCCACTCACTCCACCCCTCACACCCACCCTTCCCACTCACTCCACCCCTCACACCCACCCCACCTTTCCACCCCCTCCCCCCACACACCCCCACCACCTTCATCCACACAACTTCACCCACCCACCTTTTAAGCTTTACAATAGCTACTGTCATCTCTGCTTTGCAACTGTATGCCAGTGTTTTCCAGTCGCATTGATTCTTAGTGTTACAGTTGTGCTTGTGCTATTCTCGGCCTAAAACAATATTCCTCCTGTGTTTTATTATTCACATTGTCTCTGTACTGGGACAAAGGATTTGAGAGAAAGGCTTCAGGGGAGGATTTAGTTGCCTCTCAGTCCCAGAGCTTTCCATCTGGGGTCTGCTGGCTCTGTTGTCCTGAGGAAAAGTGAGACAGAGCACTGCCGTGGGAAAAGGGGAAGAGCAGAAGCGCTCACCTCATAGAGGCTGGGAAGCAGGAAGAGAAGAGGAAGAGTATGGGGACCAGATGTGGCAACTGTGGCTCCAGGGACCTACCTCCTCTAACTGGGTCCTCAGATCCACTCAGCTATGGATCCATCAGTGGATTAATCTACTGTCCTCATGAGCCAACTGGCAAGCAAGCCTCAACACAAGCGCCCGTGGGAGGACATTGGACAGCCAAGCCATTGCAGCATCTCTTCGTTCCTGTCTAGACCGAATGATCTTCCCTTCCACAAATACAGTGCTATTCCACTGTGTGTCATGCACATACATGTCATGTGCGCAGAGTTTATTTTGCATGTGGGTGTGAGCAAGGTACTTACATGTGATATAAGTGTAACTAGATGTGAGGAACTGTTTTGTGTTGAGCCAGGGTTTCTCTGGGTAGCCTTGGCCGTCTTGGACTTATTTTGTAGAGCAGGCTGGCCTCAAACTAAGAGCAATCCACCTGCCTCTGCCTCCCTAAGTGCTGGGGTTACAGGCCTGTTACACCACCAAGCACGGCTTAGACGTGACCATCTTACACTTAAGCTCAAGGTACATTTTATGCATGCACCTACATGCATGTGATACACCCAAGTGTCTAAGGCAAGTCTTGACTCAGACAATGATTGTGGCAGCATCTTAGCTCCACCCAAGGGAAAGGATGAAGCAAAGTCTAGAATGGATAGAATCTCCAGGATTCCTGTCCAGCTGGGGGTAGAGGGTGAGAGGGCGTGGGGATGGGGACAGGACGGGATAACAGACACAACCCTCCCCAAGGATTTTAGCGTTGCAGCTCTCATAGCTCAGAGCTATCCCAGTGAAAGAGCAAGTCTTAGAAGGTCCTTAGTAAAACCGCTTGTGCCTCTTTTGTTCAAAGTAGACAAGGACTATGCAAACCTTGGGGACTGGGAAGGGATTCCCAGGGGGATGAACCTCACTGGTTGGGGTTCAGATGCTGATGATGCTTTATTTGCATCCAAGTGCCAGGCTATGTGATGACCTTGAGAATTTGGGGATTATGTGCCCTGGGGCATGCAGGCATAGACACAGGAAGGGAGGCAGTCTTATTTCTGCCAGCCTCAGGATGAGATTTTGGCCTCAAGTTTGAGATTTTTTGGAGTTTGGACCACATCTCTTATCTCATTCTAGCCCCATGCCTGTTTTCCCCAGTCACCCAGCCTGCAGGCCCCACACAATGACACAAAATTGTCTTCTGGATTTTATATGCACCATGTCATGCCATGCACACACCACACTCACATATACACATCATATGCAGACACACACAAGAATAACAATGCATTTTAGTGACTTTAATGTCTTACAGTGTATGTATGGGGTGTGCGTATGTGTGAGCGTGCCTGTGGAAGCCAGAGGGTGTTGGATCCCCAGAAGATGGAGTTACTGGTGGTTGTGAGTCACCTCATATGGGTGATGGGAACCAACCTCGTGTCCTCTCCAAGAGCAGCAAGTGCTCTTAACCACTGAGGCATCTCTCTAGCCCCATTTAAAAAAGAAACAAGCCGAGCACGGTGGCGCACACCTTTAATCCCAGCACTTGGGAGGCAGAGGCAGGTGGATCTCTGTGAGTTTGAGGCCAGCCTGGTCTACAAAGCGAGTCTAGGACAGCCAAGGCTACAGAGAGAAACCCTGTCTCGAAAAACCAAAATCAATCAATCAAAAAAATCAAAACTTTTCCTCTATCAGCCATAGATGAACAGATAGTGGTTACTGATTCACTCATCACAGCATCTGTCTGTAGGATCTGGGGAGATGAGTGACTTAGTAAAAGAGCTTGACACAGAAGCGTGAAGGCCTTGATTCAGATCCTTAGGGCCTGAAAGCTTGTGTTTGGAATTCAAGAGGGATCCTGGGGTACACTGGATAAGAGGCTCGTTGTAAGAGTTACTAGCACCATGGCCAGCCACACAGCAGACAGCAGTATGGTGTGGGGGGGGGGGGCTCTGAGGAGAGTTCACGCCCATGTGGGGGGAGGGGTCCTTTCTTGTGGTCTCAGAGGAATGGGATGTTTTCCTGTAGTTAGGCTGTCTCTGATTTCCTGGTAGATGGCAGGGGAGGGGAGGCCATCTTGCATGGACAGAACTCAAAGGATGTGAGAGAAGGGAGGAGGGGGTCCCATCTGGTTGTATTGTACCTGTTATTCTGGTAACCTCCTGTGGTGGTTTCAATAGGAATGGCCCCATAGACTCGCGTGTTTGAAGGCTTGGCCCATAAGGAGTGACAATATTAGGAGAAATTCTTCTTGTTGGAGAAAATGTGTCACTGTGGAGGCAATCTTTGAGGTTTCTGTAGGCTTTGATCTTTTAAAAACCTACTTTATTTGGGGTTCCTTCATGCCTTCCAATCCAGAGAAAGATGGTTAGTAGGGTTAGGGGATGTAGACCTTTGTAGACTCAGCTCTTTGGGGGCAATTCCACTCTTCCAGCAGTCAAGATCAACAGCAAACTGTAGCAGAAAACAGGAACCAACAGCAGCAGGGGCAAGGGCGGGACAGCAGCAGCCTCTTCAGAGTTTTCTCCAGAGCGTTTCTCTCTAGGATTGAAACAAAGCAAAGCGATGGGAAACCAAGACATACAAAGCAGTGTCTCTCTGGTTTTCTGCTCTTTGTTTTTTATCTTTGTGTTTTATTTTTGTTTTGAGTTACCAACAGGATGTTTTCCAATTGGCAAATGCCATGCCCCACACGAGTCTGTTTCCAGCTGACCAACATCATGTGCCCTCTCACGAGGCAGTCTCACATCTCACACTTGGGATCAAGACAAAAACATGTTTACATCCACTGCAGGTCTCCTATGCTCAAGCTACACCCAGGGTGGCACACAGTCTCCTTCTGCTGCCTACAGAACTCTCAGCATCTTCTCCAGTACCATGTCTGCCCTGTATGCTGCCATGTTTTCCACCATGATGATAATGGACTAAACCTCTGAACCTGTATACCAGCCCCAGTTAACAGTTTTCCTCTGTAAGAGTTGCCTTGGTCATGGTGTCTTTTCACAGCAATAAAACCCTAACTAGGATACTCTCTGTCCTAGTAAGGGTTTCAATGGCTGTGATGAAACACCATTGCCAAAAGCAAACTCGGGAGAAAAGGGTTTATTTGGCTTACACTTCCACATCGTAGACCATCACTGAAGGAAGTCAGGACAGGAACTCAAACAGGGCAGGAGCCTGGAGGCAGGAGCTGAGGCAGAGGCCATGGAGGGGTGCTGCTCACTGGCTTGCTCTCCATGGCTTGCTCAGCCTGCTTCCTTATAGAACCAGGACCACCTGACCAGGAGCACATCCTATCCCCCACACACAGTGGGCTGGGCCCATCAATCACTAATTAAGAAAATGCCCTACAACTAGATCTGATGAAGATATTTTCTCAATTGAAGTTCTCTCCTTTCAGATAACTCTGGCTTGTGTCAAGTGACATAAACATCTCAGACACAGCAGGCAGCCATAGGCAACAACACACTTTATGTAAAAGTGGGAAGGGGACACAGAAAGAAAAACTACCTGAAGAGCAGAGAGATGGCAAGTCCACTTGTCCTCTGGAGGTCTGGGGGATTTTAAGTGGTTTTGGTGACCTTGGATGTGTCCTCCTCTATTTCGGATGATTTTAATGTCAACTTGCCACAAATTAGAATCATTCAAACAAGGAGCCTCTCTGGAAGAAGTGCCCTGACTGCCTCGATTGATGTGAGAGGCTCACCTCAGCTGTGGGCAGCACCTTCTGGTAGCCGCTGAGATAAAAGGTAGGTGGCCAAAAGCCTCCTGCTCTCTTGGCCTGCCCTCTTGCCGCTGAGTTAATTTGTCCTGTTCCTACTGCTGTTGCTGCCTTCATTGCTATAAGAACCAGCATTTTCAAGCTTTCCTAGTGGGTCAGGGACCAGCTGCTGTCCAGGAGTCTTTTGAACTTCCAGCATCAGATTAGGACTGCAGGAGTAGTCATTCTTGTGGCCTGAGCAATTCAGACTGTCGCAGCCCCCACCCCACCCCTGCTACTTCCGGTCCTCAGTAAGAGACTATCACCTTGGGGCTACTCTGAACGCTTAAGCAGCCAGTAACTACTGGTCTGGGCTCTCGGCTCTCAACCTTGAAGATATCTGACCTGTCTGGACCAGTCAGTGGCAAGGGGTCCTGTAGGCTCTGTTTTTTAACAATTACACTTTATTATACAACCCAACTAGCTTACACAAGAGGGAAAAAAGGTTAAAAGGAAAAAAGTGAACCTTCCAGCATCCTTTCCATGGGACGGGTCCTTAGGTGTCTCTGGCCTGCGAGCCCAGTCTGCACCTGCTGCTGCTCTCTCCTCCCCGCCTGCCTGTGTCACGTAGGAAGGGTGGTCTTCTTCTCCCGTGGAGGGTTGATTAGAAAAACAATAGTCCAAGTGGAGTCCCCAGGTCTGCTTCCTGAATTCCAGGCCCAGGATGGCTCCACTCAGTCTATCTCAAGGTATCCATGGGGTGCCCAAGGGTAAAGCCTGCCAAGACTGCTTTTACCTGTGACAAAGCTTACAATCTTTCCCACAGGGTCCCTGCTTGTGGGAGAAAAGACTACCTGGACTTTGCTCAGCTCAGGGAAGAGAGGAAGAAGCCGCAAGCCTGCCATCTTTGCCATCCAGTGGTGGTCCCTTCCCTAATGCTGTCACTCAGGGATCTATCCAGTCCCTAGTCCATCATATGGTTTGTGTCTTTTCTGGTTTTCCTTTCTTTCTTTCTTTCTTTTTCTTTTTCTTTCTTTCTTTCTTTTTTTTTTTTTTTTTTTTTTTAATTGTTCTCAGTGTTCTTCCTCTTTATCCCAAACTTTTTCCTTTCCTTTTGCCTTTCTTGGTATATAAAGCCTTGGTGACTCAACTTCCTGAAGACAGAGCCTGGTCTACAGTATCTGAGGGCTGACATTTCCCTCACTCCTTCTTTCCGTTTTTTCCCGTGCCTCTACCATTTCCTCTCCTCTCTTCTGCTTCCCCCCTAATGCTAGTCCCTCAGCTCACCATGATTTCTCGCTGTTTCGTCTTCATTTTTCCCAGTCAGAGCCGCTAGTAACTAAGGGACTAGGGCACACAGTGCTTTTTTCTACCTGTTAGAAATAAGTTCCAGGTCGAGAAGAAAGCCCCACCAATTCAAAGGAAGCTTCTCGCCAAGGCAGACCTTTTTGTACCTGGGCGAGCTGCTCGCTCACAGGAGCAGAAGGGCAGACCCACAGAGTGGGAAACTCAATATTTTTTTTTTTTATCTTAATTCAAGAGTAGTGTGTGCTTTCCCCGCTGGTGGGGCTCCAGGGTCAGTCTTGCATGGCTGCTTAGTGTTAGAAGGATCGGCACACAGGAAGTGGAGGGAAGCAAGACCGGGCAGGCCTGTCAGCACCTAGGACGCAGCAGGCCCTTTGTATAAACAAAAGGCCTACCACGGAGGGGATAGTAAAAAATTTAAATTCCCTGTCATAAACAAAAGCTTTACGGTGGTGTGTCACAGGAAGGCTACTCTTCTGTGTTCCTTGCACACTGAGGACAGTTGCTCCCGAAAGAGTGACTGTTTTAGCAAACGCCTACCCTAGTCTCAAGGCAGGTTTACAGCTGCGTAGCGGTTTTTGTTGGAAAAAGTTCTCAAGCCTCGGGGATGGAGCCTTAACCGTCAGTTAAAACATCACCTCAGCACTCCTGTGACCTTGTTGCCCCTGGACTTCCAAGCACCTTTTCTGAAAGAATAAAGGTTACCTGAGCTAAAAACAACAAAAACTTAACGCAATAGCTAACCATAGATGGGAGGTGTTTGGCACAAAACACAAGTAACATGAAAAACCAAGACAACATGGCTCCTCCAGAAATATCTAACACACAGTAACCTCTAAGAGGAACAACTTAAATGAAAACCCAGCCAGGCGGTGGTGGCACAAGCCTCTAATCCCAGCACTGGGGAGGCAGAGGCAAGAGGATGTCTGTGAGTTCAAGGCCAGCCTTGTTGGGCCCTCACACCCAACTTGGGAAGGGAGTCACCGTGAGAGACCACACGAGGCACAACGCACTGATGCAATAGCAAAGGTTTATTGCTGACGCGCCAGGGTCCCTCAGCACTCGAGAGGCCAAGGACCCCCAGTGACTGTTACAGGCTAGTTTTAAAGGCTAAAACCACAAACCAGGTGGGGTTGCTTATCAAGTTAGAGCATATGGACATTAGGACATCTGGCGTTGGGAGACCTCTTGTGGGGACTTGGGTGTGGGTCCCTAGGGCAGTTACTGGAAACCGTATGGAACCTCTGATATTTGGGAGCTCGCATATAGCTATTCTAGGAACTAGGGTGTAACTCCTGGTGGCTAACAGTAACGAGAACTGGGAGAAGCTTCTGGGTAGGCAGGGCAAACAACCGTCTTACATTTTATAATTTTACAATTTCTCAGCCTGGTCTACAGAGTGAGTCCAGGACAGTGAAGGCTACACAGAGAAACCTTTTCTTGAAAAACCAAAACAAACAAACAAACAACAACAACAAAGCCAGCCCCCCCCCCCAATCAAAATAACAACTTAAAATATGTTCAAAGAAAACACAAACTCCTGGATGAATTCTTTTTCCCCCAACATAATATTTTTATTAATTATTTGGGAATTACATACAATGCCCCTGGCTCACACTTGAGTCCTGTTCCTTCCCAGGCCCACCCTCCCACCCTTGCACACACACCCAACTTCCCAAAATCAAGTCCCAGTTTGTGTTTCCCATGTACTCATTGGAGACAGGCCAAACTCCCAGTGGCCAGCCCCTTCCAGAGAACTGAGTCCTTCCTCAACCCCCCCCCCACCCAGCTCCCGCAGAAGCCACCAACTGTGACGAGCCACACTTCATCATCTTTATCACATTTTTAAAGGACTCAATAGCTTCATGAATGGACTGTTTCTTTTGGGGTGGGGCTGCCTAGCAGCCTTCAGGGTCTCTTGCTCTCAGTCATGAGTCTGCAGTCATCCATACCTTTGCAAAAGATGCCTCCCCGCCCATAGCAGCTGGTAGCAGGGATCACAGACAGCGACATGGTTGCCGTTGGCAACACGGATTGCAGATATCAGCGTGGCTCCAGGTGGCAGCACAGACCGCAAACATCAGCACGGCACCTGGCTGCAGCACTTGCCGATCACGGAAGTCTTTCGAGAAAGACTCAACCCAGAAAAACGAACCATTCTTCAGCTCATATATATCTTGTTGCTGCCCAAAGTCAGGGTGATTGTGCAGTTAAGCAGGGTCTGGGGGCAGGACCTGCAAGAGCGTCGTGCTCCTGTGCACCATCCTGCCTTTGGTGCAGGACTCCCTGCCGGTAACCCCGGGCACAACCATCCTGTTTGCAGCCTGTAGGCAGCACTGAAGGCCTTATGTTCTCCTTCCCTTAGCACCTGAAGTAGGCCGGTGGTGGCTCGAACACCGAGGACCAGCTCTACTCAGCAATAACATGCTCCTTTGTCTGTCTCGGCCGCGCTCCCAAACCTGTCCCACCGCCGCTTCTCTCTACTGCACAAGTGCGTTCTGCTCCACTGTATTTCCTCGCCCCCGCCCCCAACCCCCACCCCCACCCCGGTCTCTGATATCCTGTTGCTAGGTGAGGTGATTGTGTGGTTGGGCAGGAGCAGGGCCTGCATGAGCTCCGCGCTGTTGTACACCATCCTGCCTCCAGCACAGACCCGGGCATGGCCACCATTGTTTGCTGCCCATGAGCAGCGCCCTGGCCCTGTGCTCTTCTTCCCACCAGTGGGACAACCACCATGAGCAGTAGGAACAGCTACAGCTCATGCCTCAGGATGAAGCTGCCGCCCGGGGTGGGGGATGGGGGCGTGAGGGGGTGGGAACCATCCTAACAACCCAGGCACGCTGGGTGGTGGCCCAGAGCCTCCCAGTTGCCTGAGGACCAGCTCTACCTAGCAGTGACATGGCTCCTTTTAGTTAAATGAATTCTAAGAGAAAAACACAAAATATCAGAATGACACGAGGAAGTCAAATTCAAGATATGAAATATAATTCAGGAAAGGGGCAAAAACACTGCTGAACAAAACTCAAACCGAAATTATTATGAAAAGAAAATACTAAGGAAGTCAAAGAAAGTCTCAGCAGGATGAGGAGACATAGACATGCCACTGTCTGGGGTCTTAATTGGGTTTCCTTTTCTCTGCCAGTTAAGGAATTAAAAGGCAGTGGGGGAAAGTCTCCCATGCAGTAGGTAAGTGCGGTGAGAACTTCACACAGAGAAGACAGAATCACCAGGTATGAAGAACGGCTTTTCTTAGGAGCAAGGGAACGAGAGAGCACACACAGTAAGCACACAGGAAGAAAGACCTATTGCAAAGCAGAGAGGGGATTTAGGAACCCTAGGGGCCTTCCTTGGCTAATTTAGGGCTGGTCAGTTTGAAAAAAGGTAAGGCAGGGGTTTGGAGAGATGGCTTAGAGGTTAAGAATACTAGCTGTTCTTCCAAAGGAACCGAGTTCAACTCCCAGCAACCACATGGTGGCTCACAACCATCTATGATTAGATCTGGCGCCCTCTTCTGGTGTAAGGGATATATGCAGGCAGAGTACTATATAAATAGTAAATAAATAAATTTTTTTTGGGGGGGGGGGCAGGGTAGCTGATAGGCATGCAACTTTGGGGTAAACATTTCCTGATCAGGCCTTCTCAGGGCAAGTCCATCAGTAGGGAGCCCCTATGAAAATCTATACCAGGCCTTTGTTTTAGGCTGTTGGGCTTTTGTCTCACTTAAGTAGGGTAAGGAAGAAGTCAGACATTTTGGAAGTTGATCATCTTCACTACCTAGACATGACTCCTCTCCCTCTCTGTTTGTCTACCAGGGCATCTAACTCCTAGTCCCTCAGGTAGACAGGGCATGAGAACAGAGTCCCTAAGATGATGGCTTAGTGTCCCCAGGATATATTGTGAGGATGAGAAGGAATGGTGTGGGTGTCAAACAGGATCCCTAGGGGGAAAGATCCTATAAAATATCTAACTCAGAGTCCATTTAGAGGACTGCTAGCTCTAGTTCTCTCCCATCTTGAAGGGAGCGGTTTGCAATAAAGGCGTTGCCTTTGTTACCTGTGAGCCAATCTTCGGCCTTGACTGGATGTTTGATTTTGTCTGCCCCAGAGAATGAGCCTGATGACCCCTTAGATGAATATCTGCACTCCTGTTAGAGGAAAGTCTCACAAAGTAAATGAAAGTAGTGTATCAAGATTTGAAGACAGAGTTAAGGAATGGGATCATTTAGTCATGCTAAGTGGCACACACTTAAAAAGCAGCTGTGTAGTCCAGGTTGGCCTCATGATCTTCCTGCCTTCACCGCTTCAGCATTTCAGGGCAGCCTGGGCTACCACAACCACAACACTTCTGAAATGTATGAATCTCTGGGACAGTGTGAACTCTGGGACTAGAAGGAATAGATTTTCCTACCGAAGTCATAGAAAGTACTTTCAATAACTACATAGAATAAAATTTCCCAAAGGTAGAGAGAGAAATGCCCTTCCAGATAAAAGAAACACACAGAGCACCAAATATAACCAGAAAACAAAATCCTCCTATCCTGTCATGGTGGAAACACCAAACACACAGGAAAAGAAAGTATATTTGAAAGCCGTAGAGGGAAAGACAAAAATCACATCTAACGGCAGTCAATGAAAAGGCTCATCGTTGGTCAAGGTGCTACAAGCAGGCGAATGTCAAGTGCTCACTCAGTTTTGAATGGGCCACCTAAATGGTCCTGGGCAGACCTGGCCCTGCCCCTCTCCCTGCAGCATGAGGGAGCGCACCACCCACCCCACCACCTTGCCTGAGAAACACAGTAGAGCTTCCCAGTTGTTGGGGTTATGGGTGAGCTGGCCCCAAGGGTGTGAGAGCAGGAGAGCTGGCCTGGCCCCAGTGCAATAGAGCTAGCCTTGGTGGCTTGGGCCCAGGAGACCCAGCCCAGAGGGTGTAAGAGCAGAAGAGCTATCAGGCTGGCCAATTCAGCTACCATCCACATCCAGATCCAGGGCTTAGAGCTGATCCACTCCGACATCCACCCCATCTATGAACTGCTGGAGCATGTGAAGGGGCTGATCCTCCAGAACCAAAGCTATAAGATCTCCACAACACAGGGCGACAACAGGACATCCCAGAGGTATCTCAGTGAGGATCCAGTATTGATAGTGAAGCCAGAGGCCTCAAAGCAGAGCTCATTGCAATGAACATTTGCAAAAAAAAAGCTGTTTGGGCAAAAGGGTGTACTGGGTGACACACTGTGACACACAGCAGATTCCACTTGTCACACTCAAACCACAGTGGTTCAATCAGATATAAACATCCCTGTGGGTATTAGTCAAAGTGAGCATGGTGCTGTGCACCTGTATCCCAGCCCCAGGGAGGAGGAGGATGAAGAAGGAGGCTGAGTCCCAGGCAGGCCTGGGCACTATCTGAAAACAAACAATCAAAAAGCCTCTTTGAAGCTGGGTGTGCACGTCTTTAATCCCAGCACTCGGGAGGCAGAGGCAGATGGATGAGTTCGAGGCCAGCCTGGTCTACAGAGCGAGTCCAGGACAGCCAAGGCTACACAGAGAAACCCTGTCTTGAAAACCAAAAAAGAAAGAAAAAAGAAAAAACAAAACAAAACTCAAAAAACAAAAAACCTCTTTGAGTAAAAGTGTACTATTGCACCTATACTAGTCTAGGGAAAGAATGTAGACCAGAAAGAAATGAGGCCAGAGACAGGGAGGCTGAGTGGAAGCCTCCGTGAGTGAGGAAATGCAACAATTCTGTACTATCACACCATGGCGAGAGGGAAACAGTGTCAGGTTTTCTCTTCTCCTTCTCACCTTTGGGCCTTTTCACACACAACCCTCACTCCATTCCCTACCACTCCGATCACCTAACTAATTAGTCCTCAGTGTGCAGCTCAACTTGGGTGGGTGTCTTTCAATAACTCTCATCCCCTTTAGTGTAAATCACACTGTAAATGCGATTCGTAGTTGTTAATTTATAACATGCTCATTTATTTACCCGGCTGTCCTTCATTAGACTGTAAGCTCCTAAAAATGAGCAGCCCGGTACCTGGCCCAATAAACATATATACAAAGAAATGATGTCTTCAAGTGTGGGCACAGGAACTCACATTACCAAGTAAGTGGCAATGATTAAACATATATACAAAGTACACACACACACAATTTTTGTTTTTTTGGAACTGAAATCACAGAGTTTTTTTTTTTAAACTGGAGCTAGTCTAAGAGGAAACACTAAGCCTTCAGCAAGTGATCAGATCCTTAAAGATTCTTCTTGTTTCTCGAGTGGAGTTTATGCTTCATTTTCCCTGACATCAAAACTTGTGAAGAGTGAGCTGGGCGTGGTGGCGCACGCCTTTAATCCCAGCACTCAGGAGGCAGAGGCAGGTGGATCGCTGTGAGTTCGAAGCCAGCCTGGTCTACAAAGTGAGTCCAGGACAGCCAAGGGTACACAGAGAAACCCTGTCTCGAAAAACAAAAAACAAAAAAACTTGTGAAGAGCTAACTTGGAGGTGGGAGGTCCCACCACTCTGTACTTCTGCAAAAGTTTTCTGTTCTGGAAGCTTAAGAGTACTTCTTGCCCTGCCCCATCTAGGCAGCTGTGACCGCCTTGAAGAAGAAAAAAGGAAACAAAACACTCAGATCAGAACCTGAAACTGATCAGCCGCCCCTGTCCTCAGCGGGAACCCAGCAAGGACACTGGGTAAGAGGGGCACATCAGGGCGCTGGCCAGGCAGCGGAGCTGGCTGGGAAATGCCGGTTGGAGCGGGAAGGTGAACACGTTAGCTGGGATTGCAGATGGAGGCTGCGGGGGTCCTTGCGGGGGTCACATGGGGAAGAGAGAGGGATGAAAAAAAAAAAGCTGGTGCAGATTGCCTTCACCAACCCGGACCAGACTTCAGAGAATCTAGTAACAGGTGGTTTATTCCCAATGTGTTTAAACCCATTATCATTTGGGGAAAAAAGTTTTCCTGGTATACAGGGAAGTACTGGGGGAAAGTTTCCAGTGCACAAGGAAGTGTAATTACATTGAAGTTCAACTCGGGGTTGTGTCATTTCTTCCAGGAAGATGGATTCTAGAGATAGGCTACCTGTGCTAATTTAAGGGCCTAAGGGTCTGGCCTGGTCATGCAGATAGTGTAGAGGTCATTTGGGCTTTTAGCTACTCCGGTCTTGGTTGTGGGATCTTGGGGGAGCCTCTGGTTACTGGCCACCCAGTAACTTGATAACACAGTTCACCATGCTCAGTTCTCAGCACCCTGGGTGGAAGAGCAGGTTTTTTCATCTTTCCCATTAGAAAGCCAGTCCTGTGTGTTTAGCATTCCTGGTTTCTCCGGAGATCTGTGGATGCAAGGACCAACAGGAAGCACCACAGGAAGCACCACGTGTATGAGTAGAGGTCAAAGAAAAGGATGCGATGTGACAAGCAGGGCAGCCTGCTCAGCTCATCTTTCTCACCAGATTTCAGGGTTTTTATAGAATTATGAGACTGGCTTTTTTTTTTTTTTTTTTTTTCTTCTTCTTCTTCTTCTTCTTCTCCTTTCTTTTATTTATTTATTTATTTAAAAGACCTTTGTTTGGGTTTTTTTTTTTTTTTTTTTTGGAGACAGAGTTTCTCTGTGTAGCCCTGGCTGTCCTGGACTAGCTTTGTAGACCAGGCTGTCCTTGAACTCACAGCGATCCGCCCGCCTCTGGCTCCCCGAGTGCTGGGATTACAGGCGTGCTCCTCCGCGCCTGGCTGAGCCGTGAAATCTTGAAAGAAAGAAAGAAAAAAATTAACAAACTAGTCATGATAAAGGTGTTTGTTCCTATTGCTCCTTCTATGGCCACATCTTCTTTCTTCGTACACAGACGGCATGGCGGCAGACCTTCCCAGCTGCCTTCCTCTCCTCCTGATGCTGGCGCTGTGGGAGCCTGCGCGGCTGCTCTGCACTCAGCCTAAGGGCCTCTCCAGGGCTCGCTGGTTTGAAATTCAGCACATACAAACGAGCCCTCAGCGATGCCTCGCGGCGATGCGCGGTGTCAACAATTACACCGGGCACTGCAAACAGAAAAACACCTTTCTGCACGAATCCTTCCGGGGTGTGGCTGCTGCCTGTGGTTTGCGCAACACCACCTGCAAGAACGGTTGGAAGAATTGCCACAAGAGCGCGCAGCCTGTCCGCATGACTGACTGTCTCCACACTGGAGGAGCCTACCCTGCCTGCCGCTACAGCAATGCTGAACAGTACAAGTTCTTCATTGTAGCCTGTGAACGCCCAAGGAAGGCTGACCCTCCCTACCCGCTGGTTCCTGTGCACTTAGACCGGATCGTCTGAGGCCGGGGGTGCTTTTCTTCTGTTTGCCGCGGGTTCTCTTGCTGCTTATTCCACTTTGCCTTTTGTTCCCGCGGAAAAGGGAAGGTGTTGGAAGAATTCCAGTGCCTAAGCTGTCAGAATAGAGCCAAGATAAAGAAATAGGGTGCGTGAGTTATGACGTAGCTCGGTAATTGAGTGCTTGCTCAGTGCTCAAAGGTCCCTGGGCTCAAATCACCATATCTCTCCTATCCCCTCCCCCCCCCAAAGAAAGAAAGAAAGAAAAAGAAATAGGATTATTTTCTGCTCTGGAGTTACCTTTGTTGAAGGAGGAATATAGGAAAAAGATAGAATCCAACCATCTGAACGATTTATCCTGCAGTGTTTCAGGTCAAGCTTTATTGTACTATGCTTGTAGAAATAAAACCAATTTTTTTTTTTCATTATAATGAGTATGAATTTTGCCGGTTTGGTGTTTGGTTTTGTTTTGTTTTAATTTGAGAGGGTCTGATTTGGTCAGAGTGGATTCAACACCACTATGTAGCCAAGGATGGTTATCAGCTCTTTTATTAAATTTCTTTTAAATCCTCTTTGACAAATACGGTCATATTCACTCCTTATTGTCTTCTCTTATTTCCCCACTCTTGCTCAGTCCCTTCCTCCCTCCCGCCCTGTGAGGTCCACGATCCCATGCCAGGACAGGAGGAAGGTCACTGGAGGGCAGGAGGCTGGAGAGATTTTTGAGAATTCATAGTTCTGGGATTAAAGGCGTGCACCACCACGCCCGGCTGAGAATTCATAGTTGTTTTTTGCTTCAGCCTAAAGCCACAGGCAGGCAGCCACCAGCAGGCACCAGGCACACACCGGCTGCATACAAACCCTGTGGAGGTGGGCACACAGATCTGAAGACCCACACAGCCAAACCGGCTCAGGCCTCTGACCTCAAGGCCATATTTGTATGGCCTAGTTGCTGGCTAGTTTTACGACATCAAGTTTTATGACATTAAGCTAGATGTCTTAATCACTGTTCTATTGCTGTGAAAGACACTATGACCGTGACAATTCTTATTTAACATTTAATGAGGGTTTGCTTACACTTCCAGGCTCCCCAGTGTATCAATTCCTCTCCAAAATGCACTTGGGACGTAGGGTGTCTTGTGCCAGAAACAGTGGGCTTCAGTGGACACAGCTGCCCCACCCCCACCCCAGCTGACTTTCCTTCAGAGCCCTGAGCCATTAGTTTTATTAAATTTATTGTTTGGGGCTAGAGAGATGACTCAGTGGTTAAGAGCCCTGGCTGCTCTTCAAGAGGACTCAGGTTTGATTCTCAGCACCCACATGGCAGCTCACAACCATCTGTAACTCCAGCTCCAAGGATGTGCCACCCTGTTGTGGCCTCCAAGAGTGCCAGCCTTGTTCATAGTGCACAGGCATAACACCCATGCACACACAATAAAATGTAAGAAGCAGTGCTTTATTTTCTTTCATTGAGTTCTATGCTGACTTTTTATTACTTTCTTCTGTTTGTTCCAGTTCATTTGATGTCGTTTCCTCAACCCTCCTCTTTTAAGACATGACTCCGTGTACCTCAGGGTGACCTAGAGCTCAGTTTGGAGTTGAAGCTGAGCTTGCATTCCTGATCCTTGGCTCCAAGTCACACGTGCTGGAAGTGCAGGTGCCCCACTCTCTCTCTCTCTCTCTCTCTCTCTCTCTCTCTCTCTCTCTCTCTCTCTCTCTCTCTCTTTTTTCCCTAGCTCTGGGAAGAAGACAGGTAGGCCTTATCATCAAGAGCCCTTGCTTGTCCTGAGATTTCAAGTGTGATCAACAGGCGTTCCTACTGCTTTCGTTACTTTTCTCATGGCTGTAACCAAGTCCCTAAGCGGAAGGGACATAAGGAGGAAGGGTTTCGGAGGGCGTAGTCTGAGGTGGTGAGGAAAGCATGGCAGAACGCGCACAAGGCCACACTGCAGTCAGAAGGCAGAGTGAAGAACGCCGGCACCCCACTGGACTTCACCTTCCCGTTAAGCCCATATGGTGTGTCACTCGCACCCGCTGGGGCTTTTCTCACCTCACTGAACACAATGACTCAAGATGCTGCCAAGCTGAGCATGAATATTGGCTGTCACTATCTTGTTTGGTTTCTTGGATATTGATTTTTTTTTCCTAGTTTGGCAGCAGCAGATAATATGAAGTGATTTTTTGTTTTGTTTTGTTTTATTTTCCTTTGCTTCTTTTTCTTTTTCCTAGGGATTGTCTGGGGAAGAGAAAACCATGATCAAAATAAATTTTATGAAAAAATCCATTTTCAATTTTATATACAAAAAAACTAGAAAAAATAAAATAATCTTGTTAGGTGAAACAGTTTTTTCTTTTGTTTTGTTTTTTAATCCTTTCTTTCACCATGAGACAGATTAAGGATTCTCTGGACTCATCTTCTATTTCTCCATCTGATGTTGGGTGTGGTGAGGGAGTAGTTATCAGATACAGTCTCTCGAAGTCTCTCGAGCTAATGTGCTGAGGTGGAGGGACATTAAAGACTCTGTGTGGAACCCCCATGAAGCTCTTCAGAAGTCTTGAGGAGAGAAGCACTTGCCTAGACATAGTAGAATGGGCAGAGAAGAAACAGGCAGCATAAACACCCTCTGAATGGCAAGGCGGAAAGCAGGAGTGGACGTCATGCATCTTGGTTACTGCGCTCAGTAAGTAAAGAGCCTCAGGGCCCCGGGTACTTTCTGAGCATCTACAGCACCTAATTTTAATCTAATCAAATTTTTTTCCAAGACAGGGTCTTGGCTGTCCTGGACTCACTCTGTAGACAGGCTGGCCTTGAACTCATAGAGATCCACCGACCTCTGCCTCCTGAGTGCTGGGATTAAAGGTGTGTGCCGTCATGCCCAGCATCTCATCACTTTCTTAAAGGGTCTGTTTCCAAACTCAGTCATGTTGAGAGTCTAAACACTGTGTTACAGTTTCAACATATGAATTTTGAGAAAGCATGAGGGAGCCTACAATAAAGGGTATAACGCAAAGACCTTAAAGGACCCTTTCAAGGAATTGAGCAACAATGTGAGGCATTTGTCTCCTTAGCTGGCTGACACTGCTCTGCTGCTCTCTTGAAGCAAGGCTACCGTGGAGAAGCCAACTAGACCTCGATCTTACGGCAGCTGTACTCAATTCCTGTGTCAATCAGAGTTTTATTGCTCAAACAAGCTCCTGTAAGAACGGGAAGAAAGGCTCTATTTTTCACAGGAATTTAACTTAAATGAGAGAAAGGGTTTTGTTTTGGTTCAGTTTTTTGTTTTTTGCTTTTGTTTTTGTTTTTGGCTTTTGGTTTTTAGTTTTCGTTTTTAAAGACAGGGTCTCTCTGTGTTACCCTGGCTGTTTTGGCATCACTTTGTAGACCAGGCTGGCCTTGAACTCACGGTGATCCACCTGCCTCTGCCTCCCAAGTGCTGGGATGAAAGGCGTGCCCACTCTGGGCCTGAGAGAAGTTTAATGTTAGCTTTTAGCATATTTTAGCTTCAGATACTTCAGTTCCTCGGTTTCTTTTTCTTTTTCTTTTTTTTTCTTTTAAATTTCAGTACCTAATCTTCTAGATCCACTACTGAGATCCTGAAAAGAAGCAGAAAGGCGTGGCAGTATGAGGATGCAGCAGAGGCCACTCACCTCGGGGAGATCAGAAAGCAGAGAGAAAGGACAAGGAGGAGGGAACGGGTGCGTCTTTCCGGGGCGTGCAGCCAGTGACGCACCTCCTCCAGCGGTGCCTCTTATTTATTTTTGTTTTTTAACCACGTCCCAGGAAAAGGTTAAACTACTGATGAAAACAAACCTTACTTACCAAGTCACTAGCTGGCAATCAAGGCCCAAGCACATGAGCCTACTGGGGACATTTTATATTTAAACCAGAACAGTCCAGACCAATGTAACTGGGTATGTCACCAGCGGCAGCTAAGAAAGAATTCTGAGGAAAGGATTCCTGGCTTTCTGTCCCTCCCCCGGCCCCGGCCCCGGCCCCGCCCCCTCCCCGGCCCCGCCCCCGTTACCTTGGCTGACTGAGGAAGTGGCAACAGTAATGTCGAAGCTCTAAGTTTTCCAGTGCTAGACAGCACACTACAGTATTAGATAAAATACCAATGTTTGCAATAGATTAAGACTATCTTCGCCACAGTCAAGAATATATAGTGAAATGCTGGCGAAGTCAGCTGTGTTTCTTGTGAGAAAAAGAAAAAAGTACATGTGCAACTTTCTACTTCCACTTCTGAGAAAAATGATCAGCTATAACCTTCCGGCCCAGGGAGTTTAAAGAACCAAGGGAACTACTCTGTCAGCCTGTCTTTTCTGTTCTGTTTCTCATTCTCTAGGTCCCTGTTGGCTCTGGTTCCTTAACAACTGGACTTCATTATGAAGTCACTAAATAAAAGTGTCTTCCTTGGAGCCAGACTACCTTAAACAGGGGGAAGGAGATGAAGAAGAACAAGAATGAAACCTTCTGGGTGTCAGTTCCATGCGGACTCCCTTGCGAAGCCCTTGGCATAACTCTCTGGGAATCTAGCAGATCCTCTATCTGACAGGAGAAGTCACATGGCCTGAGCCTCCAGCCTTCTTCTTTCCACCCCTCCCCCACCTACACACACATGCTGCTGGTCTCTCCTCTGGTTCCCTCCTCCTACGATGGTCATTTTGCTTACAATAGCCTGGTCCCGGCCCAAATGGCCCTTCTCAGTCTATCACAGATGCTTATCCCAGTGGCGTATCAGTGGGGTCTCAGTGGGGTCAAGCCACCCAAGACTGCTTTCACCTTGGGCCCAGTCTAAGGCAAGGTCACATTGCTTCCACAGGTCCCACGTAGACTTATTTACTTACTTACTTGATTTCATATCTTCCTCTACCTCAACCTTTCTTTCAGTTGCGTGTGTTCTCCTTGCCTGCCCAGTTCCGTCCTCAAAGCTTGTAAGTGATTTAATAAGTAGCTAGGTGCAGATCTCAATGGTGGTCTAGGACTTAGAATCACAACACAGGACTCACCACCATTACAGAGCTGTGTCTATGGGAAGAGTAAGGGGGAATGAGAACCATGTTCTGGAAGTTTAGCATATTAGATATTCAACTGCTTCAAAAACAATATAAATAGTCAAAACTATAAATGAGATACTGAGGTGAACAAAACCACTGTCCTTTAATTTTTCTGTGTGGTACTCTTTGGATATTAAAGACAGAGCTGAGTATGGAAGCACACTCTGGAGTCGATAGGCCTGGCTCTAGTTAGCTGGTTCCTGATCTCATGCCTCAGCTTAATTAGACTTAAGCTATAGTTTCTAATCATTTCATAAAAGGCCACTCCTAGACTGATATTCTGTAGATCTATAGCTGTGTGCATCCTGGCCATGCACATGCGATATGCTCACTCTGCTGGTTTGAATAGATATAGTCCCATAGACTCATGTGCTTGAATGTTTGGCTCATAGGGAATGGCACTATTAGGAGGTGTGGCCTTGTTGGAGTGGGTGTGGCCTTGTTGGAGTGGGTGTGGCCTTGTTGGAGTGGGTGTGGCCTTGTTGGAGTGGGTGTGGCCTTGTTGGAGTGGGTGTGGCCTTGTTGGAGTGGGTGTGGCCTTGTTGGAGTGGGTGTGGCACTGTGGAGGTGGGACTTTAATGTTTCCTGTGCTCAGTGTGGCACACAGTCTTCTTCTGCCACCTGAGCATTAAGATGTACAACTCTCAGCTCCTTCTCCAGCACCATGTCTACCTTGATGCTGCCATGTTTCTCTCACCATGATGATAATGGACTAAACCTCTGAAACTGTGAGCCAGCCACAATTAAATGATTTCCTTTATAAGAGTTGCTGTGGACAAATTGTCTCTTCACAGCAATAAAACCCCAAACTCACTTCCCCATATAAACAGATATTTGTCCCTGTGTTCAAATAGTTCTGGTCTTTTTACCCCATGGGTCTCCCCATAGATAATTACTTGGTGGTGCTTGTAGAATGAAGGGGACCCTGCATTGTCAATGCAGGCAGTGATCCACAAAGAGATGGTTGTAGGCTCTGCTTTTTAACAATTAAACTTTATTATACAACCCAACTAGCTTACACAAGAGGGAAAAAAGAGTGAACCTTTAGGTATCCGTTCCACAGGATGGGTCCTTAGGTGTCTCTGGCCTGTGTATTGGTCCAGCCTGTTTGTTGATCCACATGCGCCGGTCTGAACCTGCTATACCTCTCCTCTCCTCTCCGCCTGCCTGTGTCACGAGTGAAGGGTGGTCTCTTTCTCCCATTGAGGGTCGATTAGAAAAACAATAGTCCAGGTGGAGTCCCCAGGTCTGTTTCTTGAATTCTAGGCCCAGGATGGCTCCACTCAGTCTATCTCAAGGGTTTATCCATGGGGTGCCCAAGGGTAAAGCCCACCAAGACTGCTTTTACCTGTGCCAAAGCTTACAATCTTTCCCACACATCCCCCTTCTCTTTTAAAAAAAAATTAAGAACTATATACACAAATATATATATATATATATGTATATATATATATATAATCAATCATCAGGTATCAAGTACATAAGTAAGTCTTTTTATACTTGTTAACCTGAAAGTATTCCACTATCCTACCAAAGAGAGTCTTTATTTTTAATGAGAAATTGCAATTATCAATCTATAAAAGTGTTTTTAATTTTTAAACTAAAGCTTCTAGTAATACTGTGGCTATCTAGTCTTCAATGGGAAAGACTGTAAGCTTTGTCACAGATGAGTATGAAAACTTTGTTAAGATTGACTTCATTAACCCAGATCAAAGCTGGGGAGTCTGATGCCAGGCAGCTCTTTGTCAGCACTTTTAAAACACGGGGCAATTTGGGGAAAAGTTTCAAGGCAACGGTCATTCCCATTTTAGGTGTCCAGGCAATAAAGATTATGCTTACAGATGCATAATAAAGCCTGGAGCAGCACTTGCTGTATGGAGAGAGGAGGAGCTGGACATGTGATGATGGTGACAGGGGATGGGCTGAGGTCTACATGCCATCACTGCCCAGTAGGGTCGGCAGGATTGTATACAACAGCCTGGAGTCTATGGAGACACATACTCAGCCCCTGGGGTCCCCTGGTTTTGGGCAACAAAGGAGGCCAGAGATGAGGAAAAGGTTTATTTTCTGGGTTGGACCTCCTCAAAGATCACCATGGCCCGCCATACCACAGATGCCATGTTGGCAAGATTTGGGTGAGTTCTGCCTCCACAGAGAGCAAAAAATGTCACCAGGTCATCATCGATATCCACTACCAGTCTTCCAGGCAGAAAACAGGTAATTCCTCCTTTGAGGAGAAGCCCCTGAGTGTTGTGTGTTTAACACTGCTGGCTCCCTAGTGCCCTCTAGGCCCAAAGACTTTTGTGTCTCCAAGAATGGGAGAAAAGGGAGAGGTGAGAAGGAGGAAAGGTTGCTGAGCTGCTCTGATGGATGGTCCAGCACCACACCTTCATTAAACATGTTTCCAGAGAAGCAAAGGAAAGCCCTAGCCCTACTCTTGAATTTATTATTGCTGCTGTGCCATCATCCCCAGTCACCCACCTGCTGTGGTACATCTCCTTGGGTTCTGAGGGTCTGGGAGGAGGTTAGCTGCTCATTTTCACTCTGAGAGACTGCTTATGTGTTCTAAGAGGAAAACGTCCCTGGAAGGGTGTCGGAAGTCAGCCAGGATGATAAAGACCTCTAAAGTGCTTTTACTGAGGAAATCTCACTGAATTAGCTAAGATCTCAATTCTGGGACTTTTCTAGAGAGAGAAACAAACAAACAAAAAACAACAGATGACTTGTAACTATATGCCATGGCTAAATGTGGATGTGGACACAATTAGAAAGCCATAAGTAGCCGGGCAGGTTTGGTGGCGCACGCCTGCAATCCCAGCACTCAGGGAGGCAAAGGCAGGTGGATGTCTGTGAGTTTGAGGCCAGCCTGGTCTACAAAGAGAGTCCAGGACACCCAAGGTTACACAGAGAAAGGCTATCTCAAAAAACCATAAGAAAAAAGAAAAAGAAAGAAAGCCATAAATAAGATAATGGATTTTGAGATTATCAGATTATCCTAGTAACTTTTTTATTGCTGTGATAAAACTCCATGATCAAAGCCCCTTATAAGAAAAAGTATTTAATTGAGCCCACAATTATAGAAGGTTAGAGTCACAGATGGTGGAGTGAAGGCGTGGCCACCGGAACAAAGGAGGCAGAGTGCAATGCGCGTGGCCTCCCCAATGACACACCCCTCCCTCAATAAAAACCACACCTCCTAACCCTTTCCAAATAGATCCACCAAAGGGGGACCAGGTATTCAAATGTAGGAGTCTATGGGGACCGTTATCATTCAAACCAGGACACAAACATAACCCCGTAGGCTGAGTCAGGGGCCCAGGCCGAATTTTCTAACACTGTAGACTCAGGGCAAGTACAGAAGGAAGGAAACCAACTTTCAGTATAAACTCAAGAAGGAGCTATAAAGTGGCTTGTGAGTATCGTGAACGTTAAACAGCCATCACACTAGTGTAGCATGTCCCATCCACTCAGAGGAGCAAGATCTCTGTGTTTAGGCATGAAGACATTCATGGGTAGATAAAACTGTTCTGAGAAATAAAGCCTCTCTATTTCTTTTATTTTTACGTATGTGTATGTGCCCGCGTGAGTTTATGTGCACCGCATATGTGTAAACACCCTCAGAGGGCAGAAGAGGGCCCCAGAACCGCTGCAAATGGAGTTACAGCTGACTGTGAGCCATCATATGGGTGCTGAGAACCGAATTTGGGGCCCCTGAAAAAGCAGTAAGTGCGCTTAACCCCTGACCCATCTACTTGAAGGGAAGTTCTTTCCCACCCAAAATAGCTGCAGCAAGGTGGCACACACCTATAGCTCAGCACTTAAGAGGTGGAGGAAGGAAAGTCAAGAGTTCAAGGCCAGCCAGGCATGGTGGCTCATGCCTTTAATGCTAGCACTTGGGAGGCAGAGGCAGGCAAACCCCTGTGAGTTCAAGGCCAGCCTGGTCTACAAAGCAAGTCAAGGACATCCAAGGCTACACAGAAACCCTGTCTTGTAAAACAAAACAAAACAAAACAAAAGATTATTATGATTACTCAAAAAAAAAAAAAAAAAAAGGATTTCAAGGCCGTCACAGGTTACATAGTTCCAGGACAGTCTGTGCTACCCAAATTATTAAAAGAAAAAGGAAAGAAACCCCAAATATGTCTACAACTACTGACTGTTCTGCAGAGGAACTGTGCAGTTTGTTCCAGTTGTACCAGTGGCTGCCTCTACAGAATTATACCTTCACTCGACACCTTCCACTTAGAGGCCCACCCTGAACCCTGCATCAACCATAGGCAACACTATACCACCCTCATAACTGTTTCTCAAAAGCATCATTGAAATTTGATTTTTCACTGTAGTTGTTTAAACTGAAGCCCCCCCCCCAACACATACACACACACACACTTGTTCCATGAGTTCCAACTCAGTCTAAGGAGGCAAGAGAGCAAGGAACCTGCCTCTAGAAGGCAAGTCTCAGAGCTGCCTTCCTCTCATACTGAGAAAGCCAGGGCCGGCATAGAAACACCGTAAGTTTACAGAAGCAAACCGTGGGTGGAGGAAGATCACCAGAAGGCAGAAGCAGAAACAATGTTCCTTTTGTTCTCTTAGTGGAAGGACTCCCTTCAGCTAGATGGGACCAATCTGTATTAGCATAGGGAGCTGAAGACCATGTGGCTACTAGGTGCTGAAATAGACTTCAGACTTTATTATAGAAAAGAAAAAGAGGAGATTAATGAATAATCAGTGGGTCAGAAGAGGCAGAAAATTCTAGTTTCAGTACTATAATTATTTTTTTTTCAGTACTATAATTAAAGATGCCAGGAGTTGGGGAAGATCTGGACCAAGGAGGTGACTTGCCTGTTATCTTTAGTTCATTGTGAACCTCCCTAAAAAGACCTCTGACAGGGCAATTTATAATGAACAGAATTTTATTTGGTTCGTGGTTCTGAAGTCAAGGAAGTCAAAGGTTGAAGGGACACAGTCTGGTGAGGGCTGTCTCAACATCGAAAGGCCGGAAATCGAAGGGCCAGAGAGGGACCCAGGACCGCGGCACACACGGCAGGGAACCGCGTTCTGTCATATGGAGGGACCCAGGACCGCGGCGCACACGGCAGGGAACCGCGTTCTGTCATATGGAAGCCCTAACACAAGTTATTTCTACCTGGAAAAGAATGAAAGAGGGGAGAGGCAGGCGTTGATACGATGAGGTTGGGAGACAGGGACATCTACTGTTTGGCCTAGGCAGAGCCCTATACAGAAGCATCGAAGTGGACTGGCACGTAAGGGCTCCCTTCACAGGCCACAATGATGTGCTTCTGGTGGTGGCTGGTCTGGTAGTCGCAATCGGGGTACTTGGAGCTGCCCTTCAGGCGACAGTCGGTGATGGTCAGGGCGGACCTGCTCTTGTAGCAGTTTTTCTTCCCGTTCTTGCAGGTGACGTTTTCCTGGGAGCAGACAGCCTGGACGTCCGCCAGGGGTTCGTGCACGAAGGTGTTCACAGGCTTGCACGACCCCTTTGTCATTTCCCGGCGCTTCATCATCTGGTTGCAGTAGGTGGAGCTGCTGCTGGAGGAACCAGCTGAGTCCATGTGCTGGCGCTCAAACTTCATGGCGGGAGATTCCCTGCCCAGGGAAGGCTGGACCCACGCAAGCACCAGGACAAGCAATGGCAAGAGGATGAGGAACTTCTCCAGACCCATGGTCGCTGCGCTGCTCTGAGGACCCTGACAGAGAAAAGGAAATTTTAAAAAAGGATAAACCCTCTCTCATAAGAGCTTCAGCACCCAGTCTCCAGCACACTCCCTCGCCTCAGCCTCCCCAGCACAGTCCCCCCATCTCAGCCTTCCCAACCCCCACTCTTTGGGTGAGCCAGGAAGGTTTTCCTCTGCTGAGATGTCTTCAAAGTGTTTTACCTCATTCCTTACTGAAGAGCAGACATTCTTTCCCCTAGGTGGTGGGCTATATCACCTAACCTCTTGGCAGTATGCTAACTAAATTCTGGGGTTTCTCTCATATAAAATACATTTGAGAAATAGAACACATCTGTACGGAATGTTCAAGTGGCTTATCAGAAGGTCACTTGGAATGTGCCATAAGCTAAAATGTATTCCTGGCTCGTGACTGGCATTTGGGACTGTGGCTGACAGGCTTATTATCTTACAATACATGGCATCTTGGACCAGTGCCTGATCCTCGTATCATAAAGGACTTGAGTTGTATTCTAAAATGCATGCTCCCTTCCCCAACCTGGGGACGCCATTCTTTCCCCACTCCACCCAACCAACCACTAGTTCTTTATACCTGACTATGCCCAGCCTCCACCCCTGCCTCCAGATGTTTGCCCGGCCCGGTTTTCCTAGAGTTGGTGTCAGGCAAGAGTGACTGGCCTTGACTCTCTCAATTCTCACTCTCAGGTAGAAACAGTAATTGAGGCCACCTCTAGACCACTTACCTAAAGTCTGAGTTTGAACTCCGAGGCAAGTTGGAAAGGCAGTTTTCTGCGGTCGCTCAGTCCCTGTGGTGTGGAATTTATAAGGATTATAAAGGGGTTGGTTTCCAAGAAAGATGGGCGGAGTGAATCTAGGTCAGTTTTACCTGAATGATAAAAAAATACAAGGGCATTGAAATCTTGGATGGGAAATTCAACCAGGGCTGCCAAGGAAAGAGAGAGCACAATTTGAACCTCCTGTGCTGATTCTCAAGGTGCAGCTGAGCAAACCAACGGAACAATGGCACATGCATTCCACAAGCCCTGTAGCCTACGAGCACGCTGTTTGCACCAGTTACTGGAAGTTAACAAAAGGCACACATGAGAGAGGGGGGCTCTCCTTCTCTACAGTATAGCACCAAATTGGTGGCCAGAACCCCAGAACCCCAGAGGTCCCACCAGTGTCTCTCTTGGGGAGAGAGGGAAGAAGAGTGCTGCTGCCCACAGCTGGAAGGGTTCCAGTACGAGTGGAGTTGCTACAGAGGAAGTCTGGGTTGTGGAGGCTGGAGAGATGGCTCAGTGGTTAAGAGCATTGACTGCTCTTCCAGAGGTCCTGAGTTCAATTCCCAGCAACCACATGGTGGTTCATGACCATCTTTAATGTGATCTGATGCCCTCTTCTGGCCTGTAAGTGTACAGGCAGGCAGAGCACTGTATACATAATAAATAAATATTTTTTTTTTTTTTTTAGAAGGAGGAGGAGGAGGAGGAGGAGGAGGAGGAGAAGGAGGAGAAAGTCTGGGTTGTGGAAGTCCTACCAAGCCAAACTCAGCCACTCATCCTCAATAGACCAATTAAAGAGACAAGTTACAGCAGAAGGCAGAGAAGGGCAATGTTTTCAGTGTGGCTACTTGGGGAAAGGAACAAATAGAATCCATCTTCAGGGTCCTGCCATGAACCGTAGGCTTAAGTAGGGGACAAGAATAATGCATAATAAGCAGTTCTGGACATAGTGTGGCCACACCCAGCACTGACCATCACTGTCTTGGCTCTTGTCTCTCCTACAAGGTAGTCTGACAAGTTGCCAGAACTGTGTCAGCTGTCTTACTAGGAGACAACTCTCTCTCTCTCTCTCTCCAAACATTTTCTTTCCCCAGCAGAAAACTCTTGGGGAAATTCTTTTTCTTGTTTGTTTTCACAGGCTCAGCTTTTAATTAAACATGTTTAACAAAAGAGGTTTAGCCCAAAAGACCAATGCCCACATCCTCATCAAACTCCTCAGATTCTTCTTTGCTTCCACTGTCTTCTCAGTAGGGACAACGGTAGTGGAAGGGGCCGGAGCTGCCCACCAGCTCCTACCTTGCGGATGAGGCTTCCAATGTTGACATTGGCCAGCACCTTTGTAAACCAGAGGGGCCAGAAAGGGTCGACATGGACACCAGCTGCTTTAATAGATCTTATCCTCCATTATTGTCGCCCTGTAGCTGTACAGGACAGCTGCAAGAGAGCTCACAGACTCATAGGCAACTATGAGGATTGCCAGTATGGTGCTAGTCACTGGATAAAGTAAGGACAAGGACCTCACCCCAAGCCGTCTTAGCTTCCTTGAAGCCTAGCACTTCAGCTGCCCTGAGGAAAGGCTGGGGAAAATCAATTTCACTGAGATCTGTACAGATAGTTTTATGTCAAGTTGACACAAGCTAGAGTTATCTGAAAGGAGGGGACCTCAACTGAGAAAATTCCTCCATAAGATCTGGATGAAGGGCATTTTCTTTATTGGTGATTGATGGGGCCCAGCCCATTGTGGGTGATGCCATCCCTGGGCAGGTGGTCCTAGGTTCTATAAGAAGACAGGCTGAGCAAGCCATGGAAGCAAGCCAGAAAACCGCACCCATCTGCTGTGGCCTCTGCATCAGCTCCTGCCTCCAAGATTTTGCAGTTTGACTTCCTGTCTTGACTTCTTTCAATGATGAACTGTGTGATACAGAAGTGTAAGCCAAATAAACCCTTTCTTCCTCAATTTTATATCTTGGTGTTTCATCACAGTAACTGTATCTCTACCCAAGACAGGGCCCATTGTCTCAATAGTCTAGCTAGTAGTCAGAGAGTGGCGCGCAACTGTCTTTCTTTAGAATATCTTCTAGAATAGTTCAGGATGTTTGGAGAAGAAAGAACAGAGGGTCTGAGCAGAGAGGAGACCTCCAGGATGAGCTCTGCTGCTTCTGGCCACCTTCCACCATCTTCCATTCCTGATCAGGAGTATTCAAGGCAAAAACAGAGTAGAACTAAAGATAAGCCAAAGCTGCTGGGTGTGATGGTGCACACCTTTAATCCAAGCACTCAGGAGGCAGAGGCAGGCAGGCAGTCACTGTGAGTTCGAGGCCAGCCTGGTCTACAAAGAGAGTTCCAGGACAGTCAGGGCTATATGTGGAAACCCTGTCTCCAAAAACCAAAATAAAATAAAATAAAATAAAATAAAATAAACCAGAGCCACAAATGTTTTTGGAGGAAACACACAAATGGCTTAGGAGACGCCAGGCTACCCTGACTACACGCCTTTCCTCCCAGGGAGCCACATCCTGCCCAAAACTAAAGCGCTTCTGATGATGTTTAGAAAGTATACAGATCAAAGGGCTCCTCTTTCCCTGCTGGAAAGTGATTCCTAGAAAACAAACAAAGAGGACAGTGTGAGATGGCTCTCTTAGCCTGGTCCTGGTGTGATGCAACAACAGCACTTAGGACTTAAAATACCCTGCCCTGCCTCTCTCTGGGGCTGAGAGTTCTTAGTGACAGAAGCCTCTGCTCTTTAGCTGTTCTGACCTTGAGCTGCTCCTCCTGCCTCCACCTCTGAGCCGAGGAGAACAGTCATGCACACCTAGCCTCACTTTAGGTGGTGCTAGCAATGAAAGCCAGGGCTTTGTGCATGTGAGGCAAGCACTCTGCCAACTACACTCCTGGTCCCAGGAGAAAAAGCTCTTAATGAAGAAATTTAAGATTGTTTTTTATGTGGTTGTCCAAATAAAATCACCATCCCTGTATCTATGGAGCTGCTGTAGAGGTGGGGGTAATGAAGACCCAGGGTGGGGGTAATGTAGACCCGGGGTGGGGGTAATGTAGACCGGAGGTGGGGGTAATGCAGACCCAAGGTGGGGGTAATGTAGACCCAGGGTGGGGTAATGTAGACCCGGGGTGGGGGTAATGTAGACCCGGGGTGGGGGTAATGTAGACCCGGGGTGGGGGTAATGTAGACCCGGGGTGGGGGTAATGTAGACCCGGGGTGGGGGTAATGAAGACCGGGGTGGGGGTAATGAAGACCCCGGATGGGGGTAATGAAGACCCCGGATGGGGGTAATGAAGACCCCGGGTGGGGTTAATGAAGACCCGGGGTCGGGGTAATGAAGACCCGGGGTGGGGGTAATGAAGACCCGGGGTGGGGGTAATGTAGACCCGGGGTGGGGGTAATGTAGACCCGGGGTGGGGGTAATGTAGACCCGGGGTGGGGGTAATGAAGACCCGGGGTGGGGGTAATGAAGACCCGGGGTGGGGGTAATGAAGACCCAGGGTGGGGGGGTAATGAAGACCCGGGGTGGGGGTAATGTAGACCCGGGGTGGGGGTAATGAAGACCCGGGGTGGAGGTAATGTAGACCCGGGGTGGGGGTAATGAAGACCCGGGGTGGGGGTAATGAAGACCCGGGTGGGGGTAATGAAGACCCGGGGTGGGGGTAATGAAGACCCGGGGTGGGGGTAATGAAGACCCGGGGTGGGGATAATGTAGACCCGGGGTGGGGGTAATGTAGACCCCGGGTGGGGGTAATGAAGACCCGGGGTGGGGGTAATGAAGACCGGGTGGGGGTAATGAAGACCCCGGATGGGGGTAATGAAGACCCCGGATGGGGGTAATGAAGACCCCGGGTGGGGTTAATGAAGACCCGGGGTCGGGGTAATGAAGACCCGGGGTGGGGGTAATGTAGACCCGGGGTGGGGGTAATGTAGACCCGGGGTGGGGGTAATGTAGACCCGGGGTGGGGGTAATGTAGACCCGGGGTGGGGGTAATGAAGACCCGGGGTGGGGGTAATGAAGACCCGGGGTGGGGGTAATGAAGACCCGGGGTGGGGGGGTAATGAAGACCCGGGGTGGGGGTAATGTAGACCCGGGGTGGGGGTAATGAAGACCCGGGGTGGAGGTAATGTAGACCCGGGGTGGGGGTAATGAAGACCCGGGGTGGGGGTAATGAAGACCCGGGGTGGGGGTAATGAAGACCCGGGGTGGGGGTAATGAAGACCCGGGGTGGGGGTAATGTAGACCCGGGGTGGGGGTAATGTAGACCCGGGGTGGGGGTAATGAAGACCCGGGGTGGGGATAATGTAGACCCGGGGTGGGGGTAATGTAGACCCGGGGTCGGGGTAATGTAGACCCGGGGTGGGGGTAATGTAGACCCGGGGTGGGGGTAATGTAGACCCGGGGTGGGGGTAATGTAGACCCAGGGTGGGGGTAATGAAGACCCGGGGTGGGGGTAATGAAGACCCGGGGTGGGGGTAATGAAGACCCGGGTGGCATAAGCTTGATTTTCACGGTCCAGTAGTTTACACACATATGCCTATGTAAACTGAGAAATCACAAGACTACAACGAAGTAAACGTGGTTTAATTTGGTTAAGGAATAGATTTTTCGGATTAGGAAATCACAGGGCAGTACTCAGATCTGCCTCCCATTGGTTAGTGGGGAACAGAGGATTGAAAGAGGGAGGAGGCCAGGCAGTGGTGGCGCAGGCCTTTAATCCCAGCACTTGGGAGGCAGAGGCAGGTGGATCTCTGTGGGTTCAAGACCAGCCTGGTCTTCAGGTAAGTCCAGGACAGTCAGGGCTGTTACACAGAGAAATTCTGTCTCAAAAACAAACAAACAACAACAACAACAAAAAAGGAAAAGGAAAAGAAAGAGGGAAGGAAAGACTCTTGTTGACTGGATGATAAAACAGGGTAGTTGAGGAGTTCTTTTGTCCCAAAATATATGGTCACTGTCCACAGGCTACATGCATCTTCTGGCACCAGACATATAAACTGAGGGTGTCAGTACCCTCAGATGTGCAGACTGAGGACATGACCACTCCAAGGTATGACCAAGGGGAAGGTTCTTATTGTGGCTATGAGGGAGAGCGGAGCCAGAGGCATTGGAAGGGTCCAGAGCAGAGAGAGTAGTAGCTTGAACATGGCCAGCAGACTGGACCATGCCATGAGGGATGCGTGAGAGAGAAACAGAAGTGACAACCGACAGAGACGGGCAAGAGAGGAAGAAAGGAGAGCACATGGCCAAAGCGACAGGGTTTGTGGGAACGAGATTGACAAGGGGAGCCCAGGAGCAGGAGGAGTTTAGGGTAGGGATGGGGCCAGAAGGGCAACAGGTAGTTGTGATACTAACAGAGCTGGGAGGCCAATGTGCACTTTGATGTGCTACAAGACACTACAGACAGCCATCTGTGGAGGGGAAGAAGTCCCAGAACTTAGAGCAGAGCTTCCTTCTGACCTGACATTCTACAGGAGGGATTTTTGAGCTAAGGCTGGCCTTTATATACGCCCATTTTTAAAAAAGTGTGTGTGTGTGTGTGTGTGTGTGTGTACACAGATGCCCCTAGAAGCCAGAATACACAGGGCTGCCCACTGACACACACTTAGGGTTGCACAGCAAAGCCCATGCTAACTCCCCACAGTCTGTAGTGTTCACCGGTACCCGCTGTACATTTCAAAGGACTCCTCTTACAGAGGATCTGAGTTCAGGTCCCAGCACCCATGTCAGCAGGCTCACAGCTGCCTGCCTGAAACTCCAGCTCCAGGCCTGGAATGCTGTACCTTCTGCCAGAGGCAAGGGAAATGACTCCTTTTGGCAGATGACACCCATTTCACAAGTTCCTGAGGAACACTAACCGTTTTCTAGCCACCAGGAACCCTTCAGTGGCCCAGCATGAGCTCATCTCTGGATGTGTACATCACCTGAGACCGAGCAGTGACGGTGGATGTGTGTGTATTCAGAATCAAAAGGATAAAGCTCTGAAGATAGTTAGAAGCCACCCTAAAACGTCCACATTCAGTCCCTGGTTTTGGAAAACAAAGATGGACAAAGCCAGCCTGACCCTTCACTCACATCCTCCCTGCTCAAAGAGCATCTGCTCCAGAAACATCCAACCCAAACTTTCTGCCATGTAAAACTTAGGTTAAATAGATGCACGGCTTATCTCCAAAAACCTGTCATTTATTGCAGCAACTAAGAAATAAGGCTGCTGCCTCCTCTGTGTTATTTAGATAAGTTGATAGAATAGTCCTAAATCAATATTGGTGCAAACGAAGAGGACACTTTTTTTTGTCATGCGTCAGCAAACCGACAGGACACTTTTTTGTGTCATGTGTCAACTGTCAGAAATGTGATCCTGGAAAAATCTGTATAGGAAGAACATGACCAAGAATGGGCTGTTTGGAGACCTTCTGACACCTTCCAGAACCAGAAACATAGTTTAAGTGTGCTATGTCTATTTCAGGATGATTTGAAGAATTCTCTTTCCAAAAAACTACAATCTTTACAGCCCCTAAAATGTGATTTAATTTTGTGCTTTGAACTTGAGATATCCCAGCTTTTATATCAAGTGACGGAGACAAGCACTTTAAAGGTATATTACCATAATTCTCATTCCAATTTACATTGTCTTCTCTAGCCACAATTTTCAGGAAAGACTGAAATGTCCCATCGTATGTTTATATTAACTCGGCAAAGTTCGCAGGAACCCTTGAGCTCCGTTATCTTTTGTGTCCAAACAAGCCACAACAATGCTGGTAGATAACATGCTATCCCCTCTCAGGCCCATAGACTTAGAAATGTTACCTCTGATACTAGACTCTACCTTATTGGATGCTGACATGTCAAAAATACTACAGGCAATATACCTGTCACCAGCGGTTAAGACCACTTTTTCCATGACATCATTCTAAGCAGAGAAAAACTACTCTTGAATGTCACTGGAATGGACTCTACCATATTCTGTGAATTGCCAAGGAATTGCCGAGTGGTAAACTGCCAAGGAATCAGTCCTTAGAGTCATGTTTCACAACAAAGAAATGATTCGGAGCTCCACACCATTGAGTTCTATTCCCCACACCTACATGGAACCTCACAACTGTCCATAACACCAGTCCCTCAAAATCCAATACCTTCCTCTGGCCTTTGGGGATACTATAAGCATGTGGTATACCAACATACATGCAGGTAAAACACCAAGACACATAAAATAAATAAACAATAAGAAAAAATAAACAAACCTTAAAGGAAGAGCTATTTGTCCAGGGAGCATTGCTCACAATCCCAGCACTGGGAGAAGGTAGAAGAAGGCTTGCCAATCTGATCGGCATCATGAGTTTGAGATCCTCAATGGCACCATGTTACATATAACCTGTCTCAAGTTTAAAAAAAAATAAAATAAAATAAAAATCCATTTGTATCGCTAGTGCTGGTCATGATGGCCTGTGAAGTTGCGGCTTTTGATTTAGAAGCATCTCAGAGAGACTATTGGTTTCTCTTGTTTGAGTGATTGCAGCCATTATCCAGAACCCAAATATTTCTGTATAAACACTGTCTTACCATTATATTGATACAACAGAAAGGTGAAGATCTCTCAATACAGTTCACTATGAAGATGGCTGAACAATTTCTGAGCAAGACCACATGGTAACTAACAGAATAAAGGGAAGAAGGTAAATGGGCATCTCCACCTGACACTCCTCTCCTTTGAGCATGGTTCTCCTCTTCTCTCCTTCAATTGCCTCAACACTAAGAGAACAGATGCAAAGGCTGACTCCCAAGTCATACGTGGGCAAGCGTTGATGCGTCTAAGGGCACTAGGGGCCTGTGAGGAGTAAGATGAGAAGTAAGGCAGTACACTGCAGGGGTGTGAGGGGTATGGGAGATGTCTTCATCAGGGTTGCTATTGCTGTGATGAAAATGCTATGACCAAAAAGCAAGTTGAGGAGGAAACAGTTTGTTCCATTTACAATTCCACATCACTGTTCGTCACCAAAGGAGGTCAGGATAGGAACTCAAGCAGAGCAGGAACCTGGAAGCAGGAGCCACGGCCATGGAGGGGTGCTGCTTATTGACTTGCTCCCCCTGGCTTGCTCAGCCTGCTTTCATATAGAGAACCAAGGTCCACTAGCCCAGGTATAGCACCACCTATAATGGGCTGGGCCCTTAATCTCTACTTGAGAAAATGCCTTGCAGCTGCATCGAATGGAGGCCTTTCCTCAACTGAGGCTCCTTCCTCCCTGATGGCACTAGCTTTGTCAAGCTGGCACAAAAGCAGCTAGTACAGGAGGGCATTGTGGGGTGAGGAGTAAAAGAGGGCATTGTGGGGTGAAGAGTAAGGGAGGGCATTGTGGGGGTGAAGAGCAGGGGAGCTGCTTCAGCAAAGCATGGCTTCGTCTTGAGGGCTCCCTTTCTCCTTTCCCAGCGTTACTGCTTTCTCATCTTTGCTGCACAAAGCGCAGGCTTCTTAAGTTTCCTAGGTCTTCCTCCCCCCTCCCCCACCTCTCACTCTTTCTTTTGAAAAGTCCAGATGGTTTATAGCCCAGTAACCTTGAATATTGTTCTGCTTCTTACTTCAAAGAGTAGAGTAACATTTTTACCTCCTATTAAAGACATTGACTCCCTGAGAAGAACATGGACTGGCCATTTTCTGTGGAAGCAGAGGGAGCATTTCCGCATCTCCAAAAACTGCCTAGGAGACTTGCTGAGCCAAGTGAGGAAGGAAGGACGAGGGGACTGTACACTTGTCGGCAGGTGAGGGACCAGGAGATGGACCCCAGTGGTCCTGAAAGGAGCAACCTACTTCAGAGTCACAGAGATTACCATGCCTCTTGATTATGCCCATCTTATAAGATTCCCCTTCTCGCCTCTCGCCCCTCCGCCCCTGCATGCACTACGAGAAGAGACGGCTCAAGCATCCAAGCCCTTGGCTGAGGTCATATAGGTGCACAGTCTGCTTTTCCAGGTGGTTGCCCTAACCCGCCTGCGAGCCGAGCAGGTGCAGTCAATAGCCCCGTCTCCAGAACACACAGGGCCTTATCTCCTGGCAGCACCTTGCAGACTACTGACTCCATCAATAGTTTTCTTCAATCCCAGGGACGAGGCTCCTAGTGCTGTGAAAAGCCATGGGTGCCCAAAGCTAAGAAGTGAAGGCTGTGGGCTGGGGAAATGGCTCAGAGCTTAAGAGCACCGGCTGCTCTTTGAAAGGTCCTCAGTTCAATTCCCAGCAACCACATGATGGCTCACAACCATCTACAATGAGATATGGTGCCCCCTTCTGGCCTGAAGGCGTTTCATGCAGGCAGAACACAAAATAAATAAATGTTTTTTAAAAACTGAAGGCTGCTTTCTGCTTCTGCTGCCACGGGGCTGCCTTGGCCACCAGTCTTCTCTTGTACACTGTGGGAAGATGTTTTGTTGCTTGAGTTCAGAGGTCAACGTTTGTCTTTTGTATGCTAAAGTTGTTCTATGAGGGGGTCGTACCCACACTGGACTAAATTTCCCTTTGTCTTTGTCACCGACATCGTCCCAGTCACAGCAGAGTTTGATAATGTTTCAGGCGTACGGTGCAAGAGCGCTTCGCCTCCTAACCCTCTTCTGTGCAAATTCCCCTGTCTTTGTCACTAAAATTTATTTTAGGTGTATGGGTGGGTTTTTTTCCGTGGAAGTCTCCTCTGCAGATGGTGTTTGCTCTAAGCTTTCCCCTGCTTCCCTCGCTCTGCTTGCACTCTGCAGGAGCTGCCCTGGATTCTGCTCCAGCCCCCAAAGCTCCGTTGCACAGAATCCTCAACCTTAGTGGGTTTTACATTCTGAATTTAATTGCTTCTCAAGAGAAAGAGAAGGTGGTTCCAGTCTGCCAACACCCCTCACCCACCCTGATTTCTCTTAACAATGGTTTCTTTCTCACAGAAATGCCAGAAGGTGAGCTGGGGCAAGTGTGTGGCCTCTTAGCTTTGGATGGGAGGCACTGGTACCTGCTCGAGAGAAATGTTGACATAAAAAGATGAAATTTCCCTAAAGTGAGTGAAAAAGACCTGGGAATTACCAGTCTGAAAGGTAGTTTGGTCTGCTGTAATAAAAACAAAACAAACAGACAAACAAACCCCATAGAGTGCCACATCCCTTTGCTCCGCATGCTGGGCGATATCTGATCCACTTAGGGAGACTTAGAGCTGATACAGGTGGGAAAGGCCATACGGAGAAGGAGCCTCGTCCCTGGGATTGAAGAAAACTACTGATAGAGTCAGTAGTCTGCGAGGTGCTGCCAGGAGATAAGGCCCTGTGTATTCTGGAAACTGGGCTATTGACTGCACCTGCTCGGCTCGCAGCCGGGTCAGGGCAACCACCTGGAGAAGCAGACTGTGCACCTGTATGACCTCAGTCAAGCAAGGGCTTGGATGCAGGGGCGGAGGGGTGAGACGGGAGTAATCAGGCATACAGTCCCCTCAATTCCTCCTGCCTCACTCAGACTCAGATCTCCTAGGGAGCTTTCGGAAATATGGAAGTGCTTCTTGTTTCCACAGAAAACATAAATGCAGGAAAAACACAAATGAGAGAGAAAGAGACAGAGAAAGACACAGAGAGACAGAGAGCTGCCCTTAGGAAGACAACTTCAAGCCCACCACTTTCCTTTCAAGAGGTTTCACTTGTCGCTTGCATCGGGGAGGCTCGACTTTGAGGACAGTCACCACGCCTCTATCAGTACACAATTCCATCTCCTGCTGTCCCTGAGTTCACCATTAGGGCATTGGCAGAGAACACAGGAGTGCTTCTTTTCTGGCAAATAGAAGAGAAGGGCCCTGTCAAGGCGGCAGCCACCTGGGGCACCTGTGCAGAATTCCATGGACGCGGAGGTCAGCCTGTCTAGTTTGAAAGACAGGTCCACATGGATCTGCCTGCAATCTGCCACTAACTTCAGTTTTACCCTACTGACCTGCTTTGGGGATTAGAGTCCTGACACCTCCCCCCATTTCCCTCCCCTGAAGATAATTCTCACTTCCCCAGAGAGGCAGTCCTTGACTGCTCTGCGACTTACTGCTTCCATCTCCCTCAGTCCCTCCATCCTGTTAAAAAGTTAAGTTTGAGGACACAGCACAAGAGACCCACCTCTCTAACCAAAAGTTATGGACAAGGCAAAACTTTACTCTTGATCAAAGGGGGCATGCTCAGAAGAGCAAGTACATCGGGCAGGAAGGGCACTTGGTTCGTCTCCTAGCTCAGGAGGTGACTGTTCGGAATAAACTGGCAGCTGCAGTGCACGTTAGCTCCTTCTAACGGTGTCATCTGCACAGAGGACATGAAGGAAAGAGGAAAGTGGCTGCTGCTTTAGTTAAATTCTGAGAATGCAGCTGGCCCTTCAGGTGGGTTTTGCTGGGCTTGGAAGAGAGTGGGGGTAGGGACATTTACATTAAAGTCTTTAAAACTGAGGGAGATATGTTTTTTAATGTAATCCCTTGCTATCAGGACAAGTTTTACAGTGTTTTGGTGAGAAAGACTTGAAACCATAGGGTTTTTCTGCGCCCGCCCGCGCTCTGAGTAATGACACGGAGACCTTTATATTTATTGAAAAGCTCCAGGCGCCGTAGCTGAGCAGACACTCAGCTGTTCTAACCTGACAATACTGGCCTGGCTGGCATCCTGCCACATGGCCCATTTCCTGCCATCTTAGTCCTGTTATGGCACCTGCTTCGTTACCCGTGACTCCCATCTGAGACCCTCTCTCTGAGTACGGAAGTCCCACCTAAACTCTCTAGCCCAGCTATTGGTCGTTCAGCTCTTTATTTGACCAATCAGAGGGGGATGGAGAACAATGTGTACAAAATATTGAATCAGGAAATACTTCATAATAATGATAAAACCAAAGTCCAGCTTTTTGGGTTTTTTGTTGTTGTTTTTTGTTTGTTTGTTTTTGTTTTTCGAGACAGGGTTTCTCTGTGTAGCCTTGGCCATCCTGGACTCACTTTGTAGACCAGGCTGGCCTCGAACTCACAGCGATCCTCCTGTCTCTGCCTCCCGAGTGCTGGGATTAAAGGCGTGCGCCACCACGCCCGGCTACAAAGTCCGGCTTTTATTCAGCGCTCTGCCAGCCCAGAAATCGGCATTTGAACACGCAGTGCACAAAGACGTCACTCCAACAAAGACCAAGATCTGATGTCTCTTACGCTCCCCGCCCCCCAGGACCCCTCCCTCCCTCCCTCCCTCTCTGTCCCTTTCTTTGTATTCCTGGGCTTGTTCTAATCCCTTATGAAGGGGTGGGAAAGCAGAGCTCAACAGGGCCCTGGTTATTTCAGATGAGCAGAAGAGGGTTCCTCACAGCCGAACTGCCTCGCGGCAGGCGGGGGGGGGGGGGGGGGGGGGCTTAGTCAGAGGTCAGAGTCTTGTAGGGGCGTGGCCAAGTCATGAGGGTCAGCATCGTCCTCTGCAAGCATTCTGCTTGCACGCTTCAGCTCTCTCCCCATGCTGTGCTGCCTTCCTAGACAAACTGAAGAAAGACAATTTCTAAGGTCACTCTCAAAGCCCTATTTTAAAGGAAGATGTTTGAGTTTCACTTTTGTGTTGGCTTTGTTTGGGGCTTTTGTTGTTGTTGTTGTTTTTAATCTTATTTGTGTGTCTATTTTCTGATGCGCACTTGGGTGAGCCTCTGTCGCTGAGCTTCAGCCCTAGCCCCAAGGTTTTCTTCTTCTAAAGTTCTTCCTCTTGATGTACCTCAGTAATAGCACTCCACCGAAGATGCTGAAGTGACAAGATAAAACGAAGAGGGCGAATTGCAAGAAGACAAGTGAATAACAGATAAAACTACTTAGCGAGAACCTCTATAAACCTCTGGGCATTGCTGGGAGCAACGTGAGGCTCAGACTCACGGAAATAGAGGAACCTTTGACCTTTAGCTAAGACTTCAGTATGCAGTTTCTGCATTATTGACCGCAGCTTCCTCCCCTAGATAACTGCTCCCCCATAAAGGCCTCCCACCCAGATTGGCTACTGTGCCTCCTGGCCCAGCTGTGTACGATAAATGCACCTTGCTTCCAGGTGGCTGCTGGTGCCTCTCCATCAGAGTGCACTTCCCACTCGTTCCCAGCTTTTCTGTACACGTGTCTGTTCTTTCTTCATTCCATCATGATCCTAGCCAGGTTTCCAGGGCCAAGCCGTGCAGGTCAAAGTGGGGTGTGTCCGTGAGGCAGTGCCTGTCCCGGGTTGAGACAAGGACACCCGTTTCTCACGGGGGTGGCACCATCCCATGGGCTGGGGTGCTGGAATTGCATAAGAGGGAGGGACACAAGCAAAACCACCAGCATCCTCTGCTTCCTGATCGTGGATACAGTGTGTTTAGCGGCCTCGAGCGCTTGCTGTCAGCATGTCGCCCAGAGGAGTCCTGATGATTCTGTGTGCGTTAATTTACTATTTACTCATATGGGTGGAAGGGGTGGGGGAGGAACCAGATAACACTGGTGACCAGTGCTGAGTTGGCACAGGAAGAAGTAGGGAAAGAGGTGTGAACAGAAGGGGAAATGGAGAGGACAACAGGGGAAAGAGCAATAAGGCGTTTTGGGCTAAAAGCAGAACAAAAAACAAAAACAAAAACAAAGGAAAAGAAATGCAATTAGGTAGCCCAGAACAATCCCACCTGTCAGGGGACTGAAACACAGGCACTGGGAAAAGCAGGTCAGCTGTGTCCTTTGGGATAGAAAATGAAAAAGGAAAGACTAAGGAACAGGAGAGGGGTGGGCGAGATCAGAGCTGTGTAGAGGTGTGCCGAGACACTGTTAGCAGAGGATGTAGAGTGAGAGAGGGCCTGGTGGAGGAGAGGGTGCTGAATGGGGTTCAGGGTGCTGAGTTTGGGGCAGAGAGTGAACGATTCCTGGGATAGGCGATTCCTGGGATAGGCGTGGGCTTCAGTCTGGAGGCTCCTGAAGTTCCTTCCTAGGCTCCTAGTTACCTGTCCCAGTTTCTTGAGAAATCAAATCACCGAGGACAGTCGCACTCCGGACAGTGTGTATGAGGTCATTGCTGAATATGGTAAGCCCAGCCCCATGGCAGTCCTGTGTGAGGCATGTCCTGTCCTCACAGGTCAGCCTTAGATGCAGGCCCCAGCCCCATGCAGTCCCTGCAGACAGTTCCCCTTCAGACTCAGGCTATGACCAGATCTTCATGTGACTGCTTACTGTATAGTTGTGACTCAAAGGCTCTCCCTCACAGCCTTGCGTTCTGTTGGTCACGATTCAGAGTTCCCCAGGAGTCCTGTGTGTGCAGAAGCTGGGGTCACACCTATCCCCAATTCAACAGGGGTCTTAAAAAAAAAAAGATGCATTTATTTATATAGACACACTATTGTGTGTAGGCCTGCATGACAGAAGAGAGCATTAGATTCTGTTTTGGATGGTTATGAGTCACCATATGGCTACTGGGAATTGAACTCAGGACCTTTGGAAGAGCAGACAGTGCTCTTAACTGCTGAGCCATCTCTCCAGCCCCTCAACAGGGAGTTCTTTTAAAATGGTTTCCCACAAGAGCTCCAGTACATGCTGGACAGAGAGGAGCTTTCTAAGCATCTCTCCTTCTGTGCTGCCACCCCATCCCTCTGTCTCCTGCCTGCCTCTCTACCATGTAAAATGCTTGTTACTGAAAGTTCAGTGTAGATTTTCCAGCCTATCTTAAACTATGGCTCCCAACAGTCTTGGGGATTCTCCTTTCTAAGTGGAGGGAGTTCCCCCACATTGAGCCAGTCCACTTAAATGGGCTCTGGACTTTCTCTTCTGCTTTGCAAATTTCGCCATGTTATTTTGCTATTACAACTTGAAATGCTGAGGCATCAACCACTTACCTGATAGCAGCTTTCCTGCCTACTCCCTGGCGATTGTAATGGACGGGCCCGCCTGTCCGCCACCATCTTCCTTCTTGAATTTCTTGATTTTGACGGCTGGAGGTCATGGCTAAGTAAGGGAATCACTGACTTTTCTGTGTGAAATATGATGCATAGTAGTAATGTTGAGTGTTGTGTGTAGGAGACTATTGTGTCTACAATTTGGTTTCTGCCTCAATTGTCTCAATAAAATAAGAACTTTAGAAGTTACAATATGCATATAAACTTGAAACTTTTTTGCAAGATTATATTCATACATACATACATACACTAAGATAACCTTGAACTCCTGACCCTGAGGCCTCCCAAGCGTTGTGGTTATAGGCACAGCCATCATGCCCCACTTGGATCGAGGACCCAGATCAAGTTTTCATATGCAGACACATTTCAACACATTCAAACTCAAAGACCTGAGAATGAACACAGAAAAGTCTAGTACAAAGTGAGTGAGATGGTCCTGACGCCCGTAAAGACGAACTGGGCAGTTTTGCCTATCAGAGGGTCACAGCAAATCAAAACAAAAGAGGCAGTCGGACGTGCAGATGATATACAAGGGTTAACACTAACTTTGTTGTTGTTGTTCAGTCCTGTTTGTTTGAGACAGGGTCTCACTGTGTAGACCAGGCTGGGCTGGAACGCAGAGATCCCCTGTCCTGCCTCCTGAGTGCTGGGATTAAAGGGATGTGCCACCATCCCGGGATAACGCTGATTATTTAGACAGGAAGTGAAAATGATAGCCCCCACAGTCACACAGACTGTGCAGATCGTGCTGGGTTAGCCCCGTGTCCTGCCATGAGAAGGGAAATTAGAGAAAGGAGGGAACGGGTTTCATTCTTACTTCAGCAAAGCAGCTGGTAAAATGCTTCACTGCCCTGCCCTCACTAATTAACCTGCATCTTGAACAGGATTAAACTGGAGATGTAAACCAGCTGGCAGATCGTTTGCCTAGCGAGCACAGGCCCTGGGTTCAAGTCTCAGCACCATAGGAATTGGGCTTGGTGCACATGCCTGCAATCACAGTATTTGGGAGGTAAAGTCAGGGGACCAAAAGTTCAAGTCATCCTCTGAGACACAATAGTTTCAAGGCCAGCTTGGGCTACCAGAGAGACCCTGCCTCAAAAAATCCAAACCCAACAGAAGCATTTGCACTGACGCTTTCCTTCTCAGGCATGTCTTGGCCGTGATCTTTCCTGGTAGGCATTCCTTCTCTCTGAGCGGTTCCAGCTTCTTGTTTCCTCAAACAAATAATTCAACGAGAGCATATGGTTGCGGGAGAATCACGACAGTTTAGTAAGAAACGATAGTTCCAGGGAGAAAGCAAAGAGAGAGCATCTCACGGCGCCGCAGCCAGAAGAACAGGCCTTCACTGTCCGGGGCTGCACAAGCCTTGCACCGGAGTCAACACCATTCCTGAAGCACACTGGGCCAAGACTTGCAGAGTCTGACTCTGTGGTTTATTCTTCATACACATTTAAGCATAGTAAAGCTTTGGGGAAAGGTTTCCATGTGACAGCTACCAAGCTGTAAGCAGAGCTGCATAGAAACTCCCTGGCAAAGTAGGAAAGCATCTGCGACCTTTGCAATACAAATGGGTTCTCTTTGCTGGTGGATAGAGCTCAGTCAGAGCTTGGGCCTGGAGGACATGTCTGTGACAAGCAGAAGGACAGATTCTATTGGTAGAGGATGCAAAGTCCATAGGGCCCGTTTCACAGGGATGGGCTCTCTTCACCAAGAGGCAAAGCTTGGGATTAGGACCTAAACGATGCACAGCACAGGGTTTCTGCAGGTTCATGTGCACAAGGTGGGCTTTCCAGGCATTCTAAATACAACTTCATGCATCTCATGTCCCATTGGGACACCAACCTCCACCTGAGTGTGTGTTTCCTCTGATGAGCTGTCACCAACCTCCACCCAAGTGTGTGTTTCCTGTGATGAGCTGTGAGACACGCTCTAGGGTGCCTCTGCATCTGCACCAGATCTGTGCACCAGTTTCAGCCAAAATGGGGAGTTTCCAGATTTTCTTTTTGCCAAGTTCTTTTGTTTTGTTTTGTTTTTTCATGAACTGCTGTGTAAAGCTCTGGATAAGCTCTTCTAGGCTTCAGCCTCCTCTCTAGTCTCCTGCCTCAACTGCTTCCTGAGATCCATGATCCCAGAAATCATTCAAGGGAGCTGAAGGGTGATAATCAGGCTTCCATGACTACTTTCATTCCAAGAACCGGAAACTCTCCTCCAGCTCTGCCTACTGCCTGTTGAGGAGGATCTGGATTGCCTGTGTTGAGAACTGGCTGGGACACTAACATCAAAGTTCAACCTGAAATTGATGTAGTCCCCAAGACATAAATTCTACCAGGAGGCTTAAAAACCAAGATCCAAGCAAGAGTCACATCATTTCACCAACCAACGGCCCCACACACAGCAAGACTCAGAAAAGCCTTGATGATGTATTACCCGCAAAGAGCTATTATTGTGTAGCTGGCATCTGGAGATGAGACTAGTTGTTAAATATTATTCTTAAACCATTTTCACCTTGTCCTCACATGTTGACCCAAAACCAGTAACTCCCTTGAGCATCGAGCAGACTGCTTCTTGGGCTGCATAGGTAATGAATGCCCTTGTGTTTTGAAAAGCAATTGCTACCAAAGACACTGTCATTGTATGTCAGTCAGTTATAGCCTTTGCTAAGGAATCTGGACTCTCTTTCAATGGGATAGGTGTAGGAGACTACTGAGGAGGTAGTGATTTCCCCTGTCCTAGTAAAGCATCAGGTGTACTAACTATAACTATAACTAACTATAAGGGGAAGTAGATCGATGGCCCTCTGGTCCTGTGTCTGAGAAGTAAGTACTGGAAGCTGGAGATAAAGGAGAACAGCCAGAAGTGGCATCTTTTTTTTTTTGTTTTTCAGAGCTGAGGACCGAACCCAGGACCTTGCACTTGCCAGGCAAGCGCTCTACCACTGAGCTAAATCCCCAACCCCAGAAGTAGCATCTTTTTAAGATTATTATACATGGGCAGCTCAGTAAGTCTCTTCCCAGCAACACAAAAGGCATCGAGAACACCTGATTTAAAAACCTGTTCCTCACTGCACATATGCCTTTAATTCCAGCACTCAGGAGGCAGAGGCAGGTAGATCCCTGAGTTCAAGGCCAGCCTGGTCTACAAAGTAAATTCCAGGCCAGGGTAGCAAGCAGAAACAAGCAAACAAGGCTTCCAGAGTGTCATATCTCCCATTCTGCTTCTAGATGGAGAGGAAAGATTACTGAAAATGGAGGCAAGGCTTTAGTATCTCTTAGCAGATTGGTTTTCTTACTTTCCACTTCCCGAGGGCCCTAGCTTCCCCAGCATGTATTTTCAAGTCAGCAGTTGTAGTAGCCAGCCTACTCCTCAGGCACCCTCAGTCCTGTAAGTGGCCGTTGTATCCCGGCTCTGACCCCTTCATCTGCCTGCCTCTTGTTAGGCTGGCCATACTCCAGATGGCAATTGTTGAACACCAACAGGTCCGTCTCAGGCTGTGTCTATGGGGTCTGCTGCCTCAGAAGAGTTCGCCCTCAGGGGATGAGGGATCCACATTAGTAAATGTCCTGAAGGCATCACCTAGCTTTTTGACAACGGACAAGATCTTCACCTCTTTTCCTCACTGGATTTTAGCACAGTTGAAGGTTTCTTAATACACGTCTCACTGATACAAGAAGGCCCTCTGTCGCCATACCTGTGGCTCCTTGTTGGGGTATTGTAACCCCAAGTAGTTAGTTCCTGATCTGGGTGAGTCTATACTTTGGTCTGATGGTCAAGGAGATTTTGAGCAAACAATTCATTTGCATGTCACCTAAGCTTCCTTGAAGAGCCTCAGCTGAGAGTAGGTCCTTCTATCACTTGGCTGAGTCTCCATCATCCATCTTGTATTGGTCAGTGTTATAGTCAAATACTGAAAAAAAAAAAAAAAAAAAAAAGACAGGGTCTCACTGTGTAGCCCTGGCTGGCCTAGAACTCACAGAGTTCCACCAACCTCTGCCTCCTGAGTACTGGGATTAGAGGTGTGTGCCACCATGCCCTGTCCTTATTTTTCTTTAGGTTATCAGGATAAGATTAATTCCAATCTCTGTGTGTAGTTGAGAGTCGTGGGAATTGAAAAGAAGCCTAAGGAAAGAGATGGGGGAGTGGGGCTGCATCTCTGTGGCCTCTGCGCAGAGCTCTCAAGCACACCTGATGAGGTCTTCCCCCAGTCCAGATGTCCCTGGTGAACCGAATGCAGCCTGACCTAGGCTTAGAAACAATGGCTTAAGAACCCAACACTTCTGGACTCACTCATTCCGAGCCAGGGTTTAAAACAGTTGTCCCCATTGTCTCCCCAGGGACCACATCCCACTGTAACTTCCCCAGGACTAGGATGCAAGTGCTATGGCTATATCTGAGGCTTCCTCCTTTTCTTCCTCCTTGGTAGACCAAAGTATGCCCACAACCTCAGTGAGAGAAGCTCCTACCCCCACCCCCACACACCCAATGGGTAGTGGTTAATACAGAGACTCACAACTGGTCCAAGGGCCAAGTATAAATAACTCTGAGTTCTCAGCTGTGGTTGGGTCATCTGTATCAACCTCCGCCATCCAAGACTCAGAAAAGGTCTCGGAAGAGTTGAATGTATAAGCTGGTGGATGGAGAGAAAAGCTGAAGTCTAGCTAGAACATAGCTGTTGTTTACATCAACTCGCAACAGGTAGGCTTATCTTTACAAAAGCCAGTCAACACTCCATCATGAGGAGGGAATGGACCTCCACAGTCCCACCCTATCCTGGGGCCTGACAGCAGTTGACGGCTGCTGGAGGGGCGAGAGTTCACACGATCGATACAACAAATAGTGTGAATGTGCTCTGAAGAGTTCCTATGAGGCTGAAGCATTAGATTACATCCATTAAGAAAAAGACAAAATTTCACAGGGACAAATATTTTCCCGTGGGGACAGAAAACTAAGTACCCAAGTTCAAGCCTGGTATTGGGTGGTAATGAGCACCTCACCAGCAGTACCTCCTTAGCCTTGAGTGCTGACCCAGTTAGATGCTGGGTGTTCAAGAGTGAGAGAACACCTTCACTCAGGGACTTCAAAGTTCAGCGACGATCAAATCAGGAAGCAAGGCATCAGGTGACCTGACATTGCACTAACATTCCAAGGAGCGCTTTGCCATATTGGAATTAAAAGCAAGCCACAGCTGAGGGGAAACCTAAAAGAAGAGTGGGTGTTAAGTTAATAAAACCGAGAGGAAGAGCGTTCCAAGCAGATGTGGCAGCGGCGCACTTTCCAGTGACCCATCAGGAAGAGCAGGTACAGCTGCCGAGTCCTGGGAGGCCCCAGGACCATATGACATGAGCAGTCAGAAAGACAGAAGCAAAGAGACCAGATCAAGAAGAAGGGGAAAGCTTGAATTTAATCTGAGGATTAAAGGCTTTTAATTACAGCGTCAGATTTTTTTTTTAATTTTAAAAAATAATCAGTCAATAAGGCAAAAATTGGATTATGTGTGGGTTAGCCCGAGAGCAGGGAGATTATATGAGATGCAATTATCGCAAGAAACCTGGGAGGAACGATGACAGTGTGAAATAGCAGAAAGCCAAAGATGTGAAGGAAGTGAAGACTGGAGAACTTGCCTGACTGGTTTGGGGCAGCAGAAGAAGCTGGGGGGGGGGGGGAGGGAGGGGGGGGGGGGGGCGGGGGAAGTCCTGCAGAACTGAAGAGCTATCTCTTACACAGCGTCTCGGTGTTCCATTTACTCCTCACAGCAACACTGAGATGGGTGCGTGGAACGTTGCTGTACAGATGAGCAGACTCAGAAAGGCCAATAACTCATGCCAGAAAGTAATGTTGGATGTTTAGCCCAGGTCAGCTAAGCAGAATGGACCAGGCACTTATTTTCACGCGTCAATATAAGGTATTAAAAAGTATCCAGTGGAAAAAAATATAAGAAATAGACATTTTAAGATATCAAGGCCAGGGGCTGGAGAGCTGGCTCAGCAGTTAAGAGCACTGGCTGTTCTTCCAGAGGACGGGGGTTCAAGTCCCAGTACCACATGGAAGCTCACAACTGTCTGTAACTCTAGATCCAATGGCTCTGACACTCTCATGCTAATGCACATAAAATAAAGAAGATATCAAGGCCAGATGTGGTGGTGCACACCATTAATCCCAGCACGGGGGGAGGCAGAGGCAGGTGGTCTCTTTGAGTTTGATCTACATAGCAAGTTCCAGGAATGATATCAAATCCTACTTAAAAGTAGAACTATCCTACTTTCTGCATTTTGAGTCTGTACATAAAAGTTCATACACAGCCAAGCATGTTGACATCTGAATCACAAGGCAAAGGAAAAGGGGAGCAGTGAAGTGACTTTTAGGACCCCCTGTGTTCTGCCTGTAACATCCACAGCAGAGGAAGAGGAGAACTCTTCGGAATCAATGATTCGCGTGACTCCTTTGCACAGACAACACAGGACACCTGCTGCATAAAGAGAAACTAGGAAACTCTCTTGCCTGGGCTTGCGGGGTAACTCAAAGCAGAACTGAGAGCCTGGTGTTGTCTTGCTTCGTTTCACACTTCCTGTTTCTCTGGGTCACTGCTCTGCTCTGCATGCAGGCATTGCTATAGTGCCTGTCTACAAAGCGAAATAGCAAACTGATCTCCTTCCCCTTCGAGGTGGAAGCCATGCTCTCCAGTCAGCAGCCGCCCCAGAGCGGCCACGCCTCCACTCGGAACAAGGGCTGTGGCCTGGAATGGAGAAGCTGCACCCCGAAGCCGGACAGTCATCTTGTGGGAACCAGATTGCTCCCACTAAGTGATAACGGCCTAAGCAGCTTCTTGGGGCCACCTGGAAGGACCAGAAATGTTTGATTATTTATATTTTTTGTCCCCTACTCAGATTCTTCCTCTGTGTAATCCTAAAGCTCACCTTCATGCCCAGAAGACAGTCCTGAGGTCATAGGACCCTCTGTGCCACACTGCCCAAATCTTTCTCTCTTTTTTCATCAGTATTTACTACTTTAGTTGTCTCATGGGGACAAGTAGCCAACCTATTGGGACTCCGAAAGGCAGATCTTTGGCCCTAAAACTCCACTATCAAGGGGCTGGGGGTGGCTCAGTGATTAAAGCCTTTGCCATACAACTGTGAACAGCACTTTCTGGATCCCCAGCACCTTCATAAACACTGGGTGGGCCTGTAACCCCAGCACCCTTGTTATGTCTGGGGGGGGGGAAACTCATATAATCCTCCTCCCCCCACTTCCAACTCTTACAGTCTGTCTACCCCTCCCTCCACAATGTTTCCTGAGCCTTGGAAAGGGGGAGATACCTATAAGCTTTTTTAAAATTACTGGCAACCATGCTACCTCAGCAGTCACTTTGTTTCTGAGTCATTCCAACAGCAGCCACCATCCATTGTAAGTTAAGGCAGGCAGCAGCAGTACTAGCAGCAATGATTTATGTGCATAATAAACACAAATGCTTAGAAGGTAACTTGACAAGCTGATCACATCCATTGAAAAAGACAATCACAGTTGTTTACTTAGTGGGTCCCTGTGAGCCTCCTGGCCAGAGGTTTCCCTATGGCTTGGAGTACCAGATATTAATTCTTTCCTGTGCGGTGGACCTTAAACCCAATTCTAAAGTTATTGGTTGTTTCTATAACAGTCCATGCCACTGTTGTACCAGCTGGCGCGTCCTACCTGACATGTTGATAGCGTAGCACACAGGTCCACAGCCAAGGAGGACTGTTGACAACAACTCCCCTCAAGCAGCTTGCATAGCTAGCATCTCTGTCACTGTGAATATCAGTCAGGAAGGAAGGAGCTTCTAGCTCAGTGCAATTTTTTTCTCCACATCCTATAGTCAAAGTATGTGCCATCTTCAACAATGAAGTCCTACAACCCAGTTCTGGGATGCAGCCAGTAGCAGCAGCGCCAGCCTTTACTGTTTGAGGGGCATCTGGGACATCTTTGGCCAACAACTCGGAAGGCGTCAACCCACCCCCAGCACTAAGATTGTCAATTAAAGACTATATGGCTTCTTGGAACTCCACTTCTTGTTCATGTTGGATGCCTCCTTTTAAATTCTGTTGTCTTTTACTATTAATTTCAGCTGTCTTTCCAAATATATAAGACACTCTGAAGTTAGCATTAAAAGATCCATGTAATGAAACCATTTTATATATATATATATATATATATATATATATATATATATTTTTTTTTTTTTTTTTTTTTTTTTTTTATATATATATTAGCACAGTCGCTGAAAGGCCACTGTCGTCTAGCCCAGGCAAGTGTCAGCTGACCTCAGGAGGTTTGTGACTGTAACGCACATTAATCTATGAAGTAGTATATGATGGACTAGAAGTGAGAAGCTTAACGGGCCCAAACCAGCAGAGGAAACTGCTACCTTCCCACTGGCATCAGTGCATGCTGTCCTCATGTGATTACGTTAGCACACAGTAGCCATTGGCAGGTACCATTACTATCCGTTAACGAGAATTTAAAATTCCGGGTGTAATCCCAGCCTTTGGAAAACAGGGGCAGGAGGATGCGTTCCTGACCAGACTGACCTGCATAGCAAGACCCTGCCACAAAAACAAAATAGAGGTATCCTACAAAACCAGGTACAGCTCACCCTATGATCAAGCCGCAGCACTCTCCGGTGTTCGCTCAAGCAAGTGGGAAGCATGCCTGTGTGCTGTGTCTGCATGGAGGCCTTCACATAAGTCCCTGCTGCAGTGAACGTAGGTGACCAAAGTACCCAAGCAAACAGCCGAAAAGAGGGAGAATTATTTTGCCCAGGATTTCGGAGATTCTGTTCCCGCTCTTTGTCTCTGTTGGTTCTGGGCCCACAGTCAGCAGAAGACGGTGGCGAGAGCAGGTAGGTGGTGTGGCGAGGACCTCATGATTGATGACAGGAAGCAGAGCACACCGGAAGCGGCCCCTCTCCCCGGGGGAGGGGGACTAGTCCCCAAGGACACCCTACTCCCCCAACGAGGTGTGCTCCACCTTCTCCTTTCACCACCAGACTAGGAATCCGTCAAGGGATTAATCCACTCAGTAGGTCCCAGAGGTGCTAGAGATGTCCTGAAACATCTTTCACTAATCTCTGAGGTATTCCTCAATCCTATTAAATTGACAATCAAGATTAGCCATCACAAACTGTTTCATTTCAAAGCAATCAAGACAGCCTTTTTTAGGGGGGGGGGGAGGTTTCAAGCCACGGTTTCTCTGGCCTTGACCGTCCCTGGTCTTTCTTCGTAGACCAGGGTGGCCTTGAACTCATAGTGATCCTCCTGCTTCTGCCTCCCGAGTGCTGGATTAAAGGCAAGTGCCACCACGCCCAGCATGACACTCTTAAGAAATTAACTGTGACACGTCAGCATAAAGTGAAATGAGCCGCCGTGTTATGGAAGAAACAGGGAAAACTGAAGAGCACATCACGGAGTGGAAAAAGCCAGAGTCTGAAAAAGCGGACTTCTGCCTGACTATGACATCCCGGGAAAGGGCCACGCTAAGACACTGTTAAACGCATGGCGGTTGTCGGCTAGCGTGTGGGGAAGAAGTGAGGAAACCCCACGGAGGATCTCTAAAGCCACGAGATGATTCCAAAGGACACGATAATGAACGGCATCTCGCATCCACCCAAATCACTGGTGACAGGAAGAATGATCCCTGCCGCAGATGGCAACAGCAACAAAGAAAGCGTCTCAGTTCTACTAAATGCCCCGCTCTGGTGGGGTGTGTTCACAGTGGGGAAAGCTGCACAATGCTGGACACAGGCACTTTCTACTAAATTGCAGTGTGTATACATTTTAGGGAAGTCTGCCCGCCCCCTCCCCCCACACCCCCTCCCACACTCCCCCCTCCCCACCTTGCCTCAAGTAATATTGATGGAGTACATTGTAATGATTAAAAAGAAGAAGCCAAGAGCCGGGCGGTGGTGGCGCCACGCCTTTAATGCCAGCACTTGGGAGGCAGAGGCAGGCAGATCGATATGAGTTCAAGGCCAGCTTGGTCTACAAAAGCGAGTCAAGGACAGTCAAGGCTGCACAGAGAGATCCCGTCTCGAAAAACAAACAAACAAACCAACAACAACTTGAATGAGGACGCAGTCTAATAACCACAAGCGCTAACGGTGGTATCAGTGTGGGTATCAGTGTGGGTATCACTATGGGTCATAAGATGGGGAGTAGAGGTCTAGGGATGTACCTCCAGGGGCCCTTGCTTAGTGTGCACAATCCCCAGCATCACACAAAACAGGCTATGAAGGTCCACACCTGTAACCCCAAGATTTAGGAGGTGGAGGCAGACCTTTCCTCTTGCCACTGCCAGGTAGCCTAGTAAACCCAGCTCCCCTCACCAAAATAAGTAAGGATACCAAGGGAAAGAGTCACCTTACCTTTGGCACCAAAAGATTGGGACTCCCATGTGGGGGGCTGCATCTGTAGATGACACGAGGACAAACCTGGAGAAGATAAAAGGCAACCGTGAGCTATAAACACAACGCAGGTCGCCGGACAGCTCTGAGGGCCTAGAAGGAGACTGAAGGCCACAGAAGCGCATCACTAGGGAAGCTGGGCAAACTAACACCCTCCACCAATCACAGTTCAGAAGGGCTTCCCTCCTGTAGGGTAATTACTTCACCTATCTATGGTAGAGACTAGAACGCTAAATGAGTAGTGCCTGTACCCTGGCTTTATATCAAAATAGAAAAATAAGCAAGCTGCTTCAGCAGAGGGAGAAGGCATAGCTAAAACTGAAGCGGCAGCCTACGGTCAGTATTCTAAAGTGGCTATCACTTCTTGATCCCGCGCAGCCTATTTGGACAGCACTGTGTCCCAACAGGAAGTTTAAATGGATCTGGGAATGAAAGAATAAACGCATTCCATGCCACTTACCGACTGCCCCGCTGTGGCTGTAAGAAATTCATTCCCGGGAGGATCGTGGCTAGACTAGATTCCAGAAAAGCTTTTTCTGGTGTAGCCAAAGTGTAAAGCTTGTCACACCAGCAATTATCGCAACCCTCTCCTCCTTCGCCACTGTTCAGTACAGCAGTGTAAATCTGAAGGGAGCAAGTTCAATACTAAAGCATCTGGGCGCATCATGGCTGTAATGGGCTCAGAAATCTGTTCTTTGGAAGCTAGACCATGTTTATGCGTCACAATTTTGTTTTTTTAATTCACCTATTACCTTCCGGACTTCTAGCAATTACCAAGAACCCTACACGTGTGTTAAGGAACTAGGGCAGAATTCTGAACTCGCTGCGGGCTGGAACAAGGTGACGGAACGCCCCCTGCGGGCCAGAGCAAGAACTCCCGGGAGACGGAGTGGCCTGACTCTCCTCCTGTGCCAGGCTGGATGCTGAAGGATTTGTAAGCAGAAGAAGGTGGGGCGGAAAGATTCTAAGACAGAGTACAGGCATGCAGGACCAGAGCAGGAGTGGAGCTTGAGTACCGCTGGGCATTCCCAGAACTGGCTTTCTTGACCGGGTTATTTGAAGCAGACAGGCCCACGTTGGTGACACCTTTGGCTTGGAATCCAGATAAAAAAGCACAGGGAAGAAGAAGAAAAAAAAAATTCCTTCTTGCCTGCTTGTCCTCACCCTCACTGACAAATTCCTCTAGCCTGTTGCTATAACATTCCTCCGACACTCTCCGAACCAATTTCTTCCCGTTTCTAATGTAGACTGACAGCTAGCATCTCTCCAGGAATGTTCCAGGCCTCCAGCTCAGACTGGAGCTACTGAGACACCCAGCCTTGTGAACTGAGCGATTCTGGGATTCTCAGCCTCTCCGGTCTGAGACAGCCATTTGTTGGAATATCCAAATTGTATCCTGTAAGCTGGTAACTCGTGTGGCGTGTATGTGTGTGTGTGTGTGTGTGTGTGTGTGTGTGTGCCCATGTGCCAGGTAACTGCAGTTGTGACCTCTAGGTGACAAACAAGCTGGAGCCCTCTGGAAGGGAAGGGAAGGAATGTGCTTCTAACCACTGACATCTATCTCATCGGTCCCTAAGATTTGTTTTCACTTACGTGGCTGTGTGTCTGTGTACATGTGACTGTCAACAGACGCTGTTAGAAGATGTCAGATCTCCTGAAAGTGGAATTACAGGCAGGTGAAAGCCGCCCAGCATAGGTGTGGGAACCAAACTTCTGTCCCTGGAAGAGCAGCAAGTGCTCTAAACCACTGAACCAACTCTCCATACCCCAACATCATATAATTTTTAAAGTGAGAGACAGAAATCTAAGTATCAATTATGAATCTCAGTTTCTAAGGCTCTGTTTCCTCTACATACCTAGCCAGGATATTAGGAACCTTGGTCTGTCCATTACAGAAACACAATCACCAAATCCTTAGCCAATGGACAGAATACAGAGGTTTTTAAGCAGAGTTTCAAACTGCCATGCGCAAGGTGATTAGAATTAGATTTCTTACAGTGGAGCCGGCAGCACCATTGCTTGGCCAAGTGAAGAAACAGAGGGCTGGTTGCACAACCAGGCAACGTACCAATCTGCGGGTTCCGCATGTTGAAGACTCCGGCCACGTGGCTCTGCCAGCTCCACCCACAGGGTCTGCTCTATATCTACGGACTCAGGTGGAGCCAGCCCATCATCGCAGGACAACCAGCACTGCGACCTCACAGGAGCCACAACACAGACTGGGTAAGACACTGGCTGTCCAGGACTGGGACAGGAGGGGCAGTGGTGGGGCAGTGTCTGGGAGAAATGAAACCGTGAGCCCACAGTGACAGCAGAGGGCCTTCGGGAAGAGACAGGAAGAACTGAGCCAAGATAGAGGGTAATCACTTCTCTTCTGTTCTCACAGGAAACATGGTTCTGAAGCGGCTTGAGTCCCGACTATGCCTCCTGCTGCTGCTGCTGCTGCTGGGACTTGTCCTATTGGTTGTCTCAGTCCAGATTCCACCCAATTTAACCCCTTCCCAGTGGTTTGCAATCCAGCATCTATATAACAAGGCTTACCCTCGATGCAATGCCGCAATGCGAGTAGTTAACAGTTATACAGGAAGATGCAAGAACAGAAATACTTTCCTATATACAAGTTTCATTGGTGTTGTTCATGTGTGTGCCAATCCAAATACTGCCTGCAATACCGGGCATACAAATTGTCATAATAGTTCATCTCGGGTATCTATAACTTACTGTAACCTCACAACTCCAGCCAAAAATTATACCCAATGCAGATACCAAATGACAGGAGGAATGAAGTTCTACAGAGTTGCATGTAACAACAGAACTCCACAGGACAACACGACCTACCCAGTGGTTCCGGTTCACTTGGATGGGATATTTTAGTAGCTCCAGTGCCTGCGCTTGTCTGCTCATGCCATGATCATAGTGATGAAAAACCAATTCCTCTGTGTGCACTGCATATCAGCGCCTATCCTCATGAAACCTGCCCCCGGCTCCCTTCAAATTAGCTGAACAGATCTTTTCTACTCAATAAACATCTTTGCATGCTCATCTAGATCTTTGCATATCTCTGTGTATGAAGGGGTGTGTGTGTGTGTGTGTGTGTGTGTGTGTGTGTGTGTGTGTGTGTGTGTGTGTGCATAACAAGCCCTGCTAGCACAGCAAGCACTCTACCAACTGAGCCATGTACCCACTCCTTGGAACCAAATTCCAGTATGAGCAGAGATGGGCATCTCTGCAGAAGATGCCTACAGGGGATCTTCCCTGAAGTGGCTGGTAGAGGGGACAGAAGAAGTGGGGGGTCTCTCAGTGGGGCTATCCCTTCCCACTACCCCCTCCATAGCTGCCCTCAGTGGCCACTAATGAGACCATTCAACACAGAACCGGAAGGCACAGATTCCAGGACAAGGTACCTGGAGTCCACATAGAAAAGGGGTGAGCGATGAGAGGTCCTGCCCTGACTCCTGAGCACAGAACTGCAGTCAGGAATCAGTGGCAAATGGGAAGGGGCCATCCTTTGAAAGACACGGGCAGGCACGGCATCAGCTGATGTGGCAGTGTGGGTCTTCAGGCAGTGTCCCATCCAGAATGGAGCAGGCATGTGATGTCATTGGGGGTCTGTACTTCTGTGCTTCAGGCTGGATCTGCAGCTTCCCTTTGGCTGTTGCTTTCTGGGCCTCTCCCCAGCACTGTGCGGTGGCCGTCAGTCCTTCTTGCCTTCAGTGGTATAGGCTTTACCTTGTCCAAAGCTACTTTATTTGCGGTTCTTTAATGTGTGTACCTCCCTCCCAACCCACCTACCCTAGACAGGAGAGAAAGGAGATTTATGGAAACAGGAGAAGTAGACCTTGTTGAATTCAGTTCCTGTGAGCAATTCCCCTGAAATAGTTGGTAGGATTTCAGCAGACGAGCAATTCCACCAAAGTTGCTGCTGGACCCTGGAACAGCAGCTGGAGCCCAGGGCCTCGAAGCCTTAGAAGCATCTCCAAGTGGAGCTATGAACAGGTATGCAACACCAAGATCCAAAAAGCCCCAACCGTCTATTGTGGATGTGTGTGTGTGTGCGTGTATACATCTCCTGTCAGAGTCTGCACTAGGATATTTTTCAGTTGTTTTTCACCAACAAAGTGATTGGACTTTTAAGTGAACCAAAATAAACATTTAATGTTTACATCCACTACACAGTGGACCACGGACAGGGCTGCCAGGAAGCCACTCCTCTGGAGATGCAGATCAGCCCTTCCGGGGTTGGCGCGTGGAATCTGCACTCAATGCACAATTGCTGAATTTGGGGAACTGCAAGGGTTGACATAATTCACTGACTTCAGATACAACTGGGTACAGTCTGAGGGTCCCACTGTGTAGCCCTGGCTGTGCTGGAATGCACTGTGTAGACCAGGCTGGTTTTGAACTCACAGAGATCTGTTTGTAAGTTTTTTTCCTTTTTAAGTTTTGGTGGCTGAGGCTGCTTTTAAGGCCTACCTAACTTTTGTCTACTTAGGAATCTTTCAGATCTGGTGTAGGTTTTAAATTTGTTTTACCAGTCTTGTAGGTCATGGTTAGACTTACCACCAATTAAGTCTAGCAATTCTAATGCAAGAGGAGTGGGGCCCTAAATATGTGCTAAATCCTCTTAATTACTGGAGGAACTTAAAGAGATAAATTCAGAGGGCAAAGCCGGACGTGGTGGCTCACGCCTGTAATCCCAGCACTCGGGAGGCAGAGGCAGGCAGATCACTGTGAGTTCGAGGCCAGCCTGGTCTACAAAGTGAGTCCAAGACAGCCAAGGCTATACAGAGAAACCTTGTCTCGAAAAACAAAAACAAAAACAAAAAATTCAGAGGGCAAGCTTCCCAAAGAATGTGGCAGGGGCCAGAAGGAACACTAAACACTAAGGTGTGTGTGTGTGTGTGTGTGTGTGTGTGTGTGTGTGTGTGTGTTTGCAGGCAGGGTCCCCAGGCCTTCATCGGGCAGAACCATTTGTATAAATGATAGGAATCTATGAGGTTCCGACCCCTGATAGGGAGGTTAAGAAAGACTGATTTCCTGGCAGTGCACAGAGGAAGTATGTCAAACCAAAGATTGATACAACCTAAGATCACTGCTGCTATTGTACAGAGTGTGACTCTTGGAGACATGACTGGAAGTGTGGGTCCCAATAAGGAACTCATACTCCAAGCCTAAGGAGACTTGGATCCAAGCAGAAGAGGCATGTTGCTATGGCATTACAACAGGCACTCAGGGGCTGAGGATGTGTCTCAGTGGGTAGTGCCTGCCTAAAGTATACAGAATCCTAGGTTCAGTCCCCAGCGCAGCATAAACAGAGCATCCTATAGGCCCAGTGTGAGGAGGTAGAGACAAGAGGAGTACAAGGCCTACATCATGAATTTGAGACTAGCTCTGAATACCTGAGACCCTGTGGACCATGGCATCCTTCCTGCTCCTGCATCCCTATGGACCATGGCATCCTTCCTGCTCCTGCATCCCTGTGGACTATGGCATCCTTCCTGCTCCTGCATCCCTATGGGCCATGGCATCCTTCCTGCTCCTGCATCCCTATGGGCCATGGCATCCTTCCTGCTCCTGCTTCCCAGAATCACTTTCTCCCAGCCATTTCCAGCCTTTCCAGCCCCTGAGCTTCAGTCTTAATATTAACAGCCTTTGCTCCCTGGAAGCAGGGTGCCTCGGAGCCAAACAGGTAAGGCTGCGTGCTATGGGCTTGCCATCTCCTGTGAGCAGTCACCTAAGACTTCTCGATTGGACTGAAGGCAAAGCCAGCACCACAGACAACCCCGTGCTCTGCAGAGGCTGCGCTTTGCAAGGACACAGTCCTAGGACCCCTTTCTAGCCCTTCCTCCCTGAAAGCAGGGCGCCCTTTCTGTTTCTTGTCCTCCACTCACGTTTGCTAACATCTGAATCCGCACACATAACAATTAGAAGCCACGGTCTACCTCTGAGAGAGAACATGGCGGAAGCCACGGTCTACCTCTGAGAGAGCACATGGCGGAAGCCACGGTCTACCTCTGAGAGAGCACATGGCACTTGTCTCACTGAGCATGGATGACTTCACTTAAAATAGTTTCCAGTTCCAGTCATTTTCTTGAAAAATTCACTTCTTTATACCTGAATGGACCTCCATTGTGCATATGCAATGTTAGCATATTCACCAGCTGTCCATCTATTGATGGACGGGCATATGCTCAGCAGTGATTACTCTTTCCCTGGATCTTTACCTGTAAATGTCATCACTGCTTTCTTGGTGCTAGCCATGGTGCCTGGGATGAGATGGACTCTTAAGCAGTTGGGTGTTTTTGTTTGTTTGTTGTTTTGTTTTGTTTTTTTTTTTTTTGTTTTTGAAACAGGGTCTCTCCATGTAGTCCTGACTGTCCTGGAACTCACTACGTAGGCCAGGTGGAATCCAACTCAGAGATCCTCAAGGTGGTCTTAATTAGATTTCCCTAATAACTAAGGAGGTCATCAAGGTTGCTTATCTTCTTATAGTCAGCATGCCTATCATGAAGAAACAGTTGAAAAAAACAAGTGCTGTCAGGGATTTGGGGATAATGGTGAAGGGAAAGGCGAACCTCTATTCACTGCCTTTGGGAATGCCAACTTGTGTAGCCACTGTGGAAAGTAGAAAAACGTGGAGATAGAGCTTCTCTATGACACAATAGCTACACTATTCAGGGTCTGTGCCCCAAGGACACACTCCAGAGACACTTGTTGTGTGACACTCACTGCTGCTCTATGCACGACACCCAGGAAATGGAGCCAGCCGATGCCTGTCAACAGAGTTGGATAAAGGCCTCGGGTGAAAACATGCACAACAGAACTTATGCAATCATAAAGCAGAAGGAAATGATGACATTTGCAGGAAAAGGGATCGAAGTGGAAAGCATTGTGTTAAGTGAAATAAGCTAGACTCCAAAAGACAAATGCCATGTTTTCTCTCATACGCAGAACTTAAGAGTTTTAGTATATTGGGGTTTTTTTTTTCAGATTTATTTATTTATTACATATACAGTGTTCTGCCTGCATCTATGCCTGCACACCAGAAGACAGCACCAAATCTCATTATAGAGGGTTGTAAGCCACCATGTGATTGCTGGGAATTGAACTCAGGACCTCTGGAAGAACAGACAGTGCTCTTAAGAGCTGAGCCACCTCTCAAGCCCTGTTGTTTTTATTTTACATAAATGAGTGTTTTCCCAATATGCATGTCTATGCACCTCATATGTGCATGTTGTGAGCAGAGGTCAGAAGAGTGAGTTGGATCCTTGGAACTGGAGTTACAGATGGTTTAGCTACCACATGGGTGCTAAGAATCAAACCCAGGTCATCTGGAAGAGCAGTCAGTGCTCTTAACTGCTGAGCCACCTCTCTAGCCCATTTTTAAAAATGGTGTGTGTGTGTTTACATGTAAGAAGATCATGAAATTAGATGAGAAGGGAAGAAGAAATCTTAAGGAAGGTGGAAATAGGGTAATAGAATACATGGAATAGAAAAGCAGAAGTTGGGACTAACTGTCGGAAACATGAGATCCAGCCGCAGTGGGTGAGGAAGCATAAGGAGGGGCAGTGAAGCAGAGGAGTGAGCGAGGACCGATTATGATTACACGTATTAGTCAAATGTCCACGATGAAGACCACGATTTTGCATTTAACCTTTATAAAGACAGAAACCGGGAATTGGGTCTTTAAACTGTACTTTCTTGAGTAGGCCATGTCTGAGAAGACAGTGGGTTGGCACCTTAATGTTTTCCTCCACCTGTAGCCAGCAGATTTCGAAGGAAATGGAGACAGAGCAGTCCTTCTGGTGTTTATCCAGGCGACCCATCCCGTCTCTGAGACAGCTGTTGGCGTGCTGCTCCTGGTCGGCTCCTTGCTCTGTGTAGTTAGGGTGGCTCATGCTTTCCCACGTTAGCAGCTTCCTGGGAAGCAGGTGTTATAACGATCTGAATCTGGACGGTAGCTCATGAGGTTTCAGGGTTTGGGGATTTGGCTTTTGCTGTTGCTGTTGTTTGTTCCAGTGTTTTTGTTTGCTGTTTTGTTTTGTTTTAAAGGTTTACACTTATTGTGTTAATGGGTATACACATTCCATAGTGCACACTTGTGTCTCTGTGTGTGTGTGCGCGCATGCAGAGGACAATTTGCAGAAGTTAGTTCCCTCCTTCGCCTTGCGGATTCTGGAGCTCAAACTAGGGTCATTAGCAGTGCCTTTATGTGCTGAGCCATCTCACCAGTCTGTTAAATGGCATTTGAGGGTTTTCCTTGGATCACAGGTGTGGGTGCTTTCCTCTGTGTCTTCTGGTGGGGCCTGGGGCTTGAGATCTCTGGTTTTATCTTGAAAATACAACTCCAGCTAATTGGCATCCAGCAGTCTGACAACCATTGGGGTTCTCAGGGTCACTTGGTAAAGGCCATTCCACAGAGGATCCAACTGTTCTGTGCATCTTACCAGGAGGATCCAGTTCCCTATAGACCAGGTGTGTACAATTGTCCCCATATTCCTGGAGGGCTTATTAGACTTACTAGCCCCAAGTCCAGAGTCATCTGATTGTCCTTGGAGCCTAATACCAGAGCCCATGTGAGAAAAAGCCTTCCATGCAACAAACAGGGCCTGTACTTGGTGTCTGTGGAGCTGTTCCAGCTCTCCCCAGGGCAATGGGGACAGATTTCAGCCATTTGTCATAGTTTTCTTGGCAAAGTTTTGCTAGAGCCTACGTAAGAACTTGGATAATCCTTCCAATACTGCCTGAGGTTTGGGGCTTCCAATAAGCAGGTAATATTTTATCCCTAGAGTCTTGACTGTAGATTGTCACCTGTGGTATAAAGGAAGGTCCAGTAATGATGCTTTAATGGCCAGGAAAGACCAAACATTGGGGTAGTGTTCTTTAGGGGGACATTTGCTTCCTCTATAGTTGGGGGTTTTTTGTTTTTGTTTTTCGTTTTGTTGTTTTGTTTTGGTTTGTTTTTTGTTTTTTGTTTGTTTGGTTTTTGGTTTTTGGTTTTTCAAGACAAGTTTTTTTGGCCCCAGTGGGTAAAGTTTCTATCCAGCCAGTGACGGTGTGTACGAACCCTAACAGATACTTGAAGCTGGCTTAAGGAGACAAATGAGTACGTTCTATCTGCCAGTCTTCACCAGGATAGGAGTCCCTCCTCCAGGTGGGTCCGAGGAGTAGTAGGGGATGAGGGCAACAGAGTCATACATGCTTTACCCTGGATTGACTGACTCATGAATTCCCTGAATTTTCAGCACCATAGGACCTGGAGGGGGAAGTATTTAATGCCCTACGTTGACCCATGGCCAGTTCCAATTGTCTCCTTGTCCATCACCCACTGCGGGAAGGAAGCACATTTTGGCTTTATATCACCTGTCTTTGGAAGGAGCAGGGCTAACTCTGGGAGGATCTGTACTGCTGTCCACCTTGCCTCTCTGTGCACTAGCCTCTTTCCTTGGGTAACATTACACAGGTGCTTCTGATGGCTCTTTCAGAAGATGACTGACACTTACTTGATCAAAGACTTGTGTTGGGGATGATAGGCCATATGACCAATGTTCAGTCATCTTGTCCAAGTCTGCACCTTTAAGTCTCTGTCTTTCCCAGAGCTTACCTTTCACCAGAAACTAGCTGACCCTGTTGTGAGTCAGCAGCTAAAGACAGATAGGGATGGAGCGACCCTGTTGTGAGTCAGCAGTTAGACTAAAGCTAGAGGAAGACAAAGCAAGATACCCTGCATAGCAGGACGTATGACCCTGCCTGGAATTCCCTATGTTTTGAGAAAAGCCCGCAACTGCGTTGCTATAACGATATGCTCCCCTGACTTCTGAATTATAAAAGCTGCTGCCTGACTAATAAAGTTCAAGAGTTTGATCAATCAGACTTGCTCTCCTTCCTTGTGTCTTGCATTTCTCAACAGGTGACCTCCTTCCCGAGTTTTAGTTGAACCCCGCAGGTCGGGGCAGACTTGGATAGCTTCCAATAGGGTTAGAATCTCTTGCTTACATTTTATGGGTGAGATGTTGGCTATTAACCTCCTATGAATTTCCAAAGATGGCCGCATGGGCACACGACATCATGGAGGAATGTTTAAAAGCAATGTCGATATCAACATTTTCTTTCTCTTGCCCTAGAATGAGTTCCCCATATTAGAGCTCACTGTGGCCTTTGGATGCAAAATGGAAGTGGCTTCTGTGGTAGCCTCACTCATTGCTCTCTGGATGACCACACGCTGTCTTGCATTTTCCATTTAGAAAATAACTGCCCTAATCAGCAAACAGTCTATCCACCTGATGTCCAGGGGCGGGTCCTAAGGCAGCCTGCCTGGCACAGGTGGAGGAGACGGTCTCAGCCCACAGTGGAGCAGATAGAAGTCATTACCATGGGCACAAGTAAAGCAGGTTTAGTGGATCACATATTTTGATGGTTACCTCTGGTTGCCTAGGAGGCTCCTCCGATGTTTATGTATCTTCTTCCGGTTAACCATACATAGCCCTTTATTCTAGTGTACACTTTACTTGGTGGGTATGCAAGCTGCTAATCATTGTCTCCAAAGAGAGCCTGGACACCTCTTCAACTAACTAGCTGTGCTGCCAGAGTTTTTGCACAGAAGGCCATCCTGATGCTACAGCATCTAATTTCTTTGGGGGAAGATCTACTACAGGCCACATACTGTCCCCAACTGTTAGAATCAATATCCTAAGAATGAGGTCTTGGTTTTCTGCCTACTTCATCTGGTTAAAGGATTATTTCAATTCACCATCCCAGCTATGGGAACCAAGTCTGAGCTCTTGATAGCCGCATAGACAGGTGTTCCCATTCGTGTAAAATTGAGCACCCAGAGTCAACAAAATCACCAGGGAACAAAGTACATCTTTATCTTTGGTGTGATTAGTTCAACTCAAACTCACAGTTGGATTGCCATAGAGCTGCAGAAATTGAAATTCATACCAAATATGGTAACTTTTGCAGAAATATCTGGGTTTTTTTTGGATCCATAAGAAAAAACCATAATACCGTATTTTGGTTTGAAATGTTCCTGGTAGGGATTCATACCAAAATATCATCTATATATCATGGAATGGTTCACTGTGGTTAAACTAGGTCCCTAAGATATGTTTCTAATCCCCTAGCAAAAAGGCTTTCCCCGACCCCTTGAGGGATGACTGTGATTAGCAACTGCTGCTTGAAAGCGAAAAACTAGCTTTGGCTACTTTCTCACTGCTGTGATAAAATAAGGCAGAACCAACTCGAAAGAGAATGGGTTATTTAGGCTTACAGTTGCAGAGGGACACAGTCCAGCATTCTGTCAAAGTCATGGCAGCAGGCAAGGAAGTCAGAGTAGCAGGAGGAGGAAAATAGCTGGTCCCACCCGATCCGCGTTCAGGAAGCAGACAATGAACCAGACAGGGGGCTGGGCTACAGAGCCTCAAGACCTGGCCACGAAGACCCACTTCTTCCACAGCCTTCTCAAACATTGTCAGCTATCGGCTGGTATGTAGCTAAGCGAATAGCTAGGTATTCAGCCCGTGAGACTCAGAGGTGCATTTCATGTTTAAACCACAGCAGATTACTCAAGGTACCAATAGGCTAGTGGCCACCTCACGATGCAAAATGCATTCAGTCCAGCTTCAAAAAACCCTCATAGTCTTCAGCAGTCCAGCACTGTCCAAAAGTCTGAAGTCCACATCTCATCTGAAATACAAGACATCTCTTTATGGACTACCCACATGCGATGGCACAGAATACACATTCCCCATTCCAAAAGGGAGTCGTGGGGCATAGTGAAGAAATTTTGAAACAAACCCGGTAAGTAAACACCAAATCCTGACACTCCATGTCTGGCATCTGGGACTCATGTTGGGATCATCTGGATTAAGGGAAGTTTAGGAAGCCCCGCCCCCTCAACTCTGCCACCTGAAGGGCACACACACAGTTGCTCTTGAGTTGGCTGCACTCTATATCTGTGGTTATTTTCAGCAGATGGCCCATGGTCCTATCTGAAGAGAAAGAAGATTGTTGTGCATTATATAAGCTCGAATGCACTGGCCTGCGAATCAAGGTTCCTTGCTGAAATGCAAACTTTAACTCTGTTATCAAAGGACCTGTAATGATACTCCTGTGCTCACTTGCCTTGAATGCCTTGGCTTCCTGCTTCAAGTTTTTGACATCAGCTAGGAAAGATGATCTGGCTGGCCTCTTACACTTCTAAGTCAGATCTCCCGCATACCATTGTACATGAAAGCAAGTACTGCCCAATCCCACTGTATACGAAGAAAACTGAGCCTCAGGACATGTCTATGACTTACCTGAAGGCGGACAACGGTAAGCCTCTCAAATTGCCCACAAAATAGAATGTTCTGGCTTTTGCATTCGAAGCTCCCTTCATTCTGCTCAACCTGTTGTGACACAAGCCCATGATCCATCCCAGCTCCTCTGGAGCCTAAGGCAAGAGGAGCACAAGTTCAAAGCCTCCCTTGTACAAGCTTAGTAAGATCCTACCTCAAAATTAACAAAACAAAACTGCTAGAGATGGAACTCAGTGGCTGAGTACTTCTCTAGAAAAAGAAGAGGCAGGGAGAAGGGAAGGGAGATGAGGAGAGAAGAGGGAAAGGGAGAAAAAACAAGAGACAAAAGGGGAGAAAGGAGTGGAGAGAGGAGGGAGAAGAAAGAGATTGCCTGACTCTACTGTCTCACGGCTCGCTCAGCCTCCTGGGGTCAGTTCTTCTCCTCAGGACCACAGATGGGTCCCAACAGCTGCCTTTGCCCTCCAGTGAGAATCCTTCTCACTCACAGTCTTGACGTCATGCAACCTTCTTTACCCAACTCTAGGCTGAGAATCTGGCAAAATTAAGAGCCAGGGCTTCTGTAACTGGAGAGGCGCTGCACCTGTCCCCTCCCAAGATGTGTGGAATAGCATCCATCAGGGACCAGGCCAGGGTGAGGCTGGCTGCTGACTTGCTGTCTTTCAGGAAATGGAAACTGAGGCTGTCCGCCCTGGCAGTCGAATGAGTGCGTGGGTTACAGCACTGCAGAAACCTAAGCTGGCCAGTGCCTGACACTGAGGTTCTCTACAGAACTGTCTCTGCTCCCCGAGCCTGGCTTTTCTCATGGGTCATATGGGGAAGCGTCTCATTGTGGGGCTCCAAAGCTAAGGAGCACTATCTGGTGGTGGCCTTCTTGCTGGCAGACTCCTGAGGTGATACAGGACATCACAAGGCAAGAGACAGAGGGTATACATGTGTCATAGTCTCTCTTCTTATAAAACCAACCGGGGGCTAGGAAGTGGAAGTGAGTATCTTCAACCTCAGCTCTCAGAAGACAGAGGCCGGCAGATCTCTGAGTTTGAGGCCAGCCTGGTGGTCTACAGAGTGAGTTTCAAGACAGCTTGGGCTACACAGAGAAACCTTGTCTCAAAAAAACAAAGAAAGCAAGGAAGGAAGAAGAAAAAAAGAATTGCCACTGCTCACAAGAAATTTTTGTTTATGTTTACTGTGTCTTTAAATTTATCTACATAAAAATTAGAATTGAAGCATTTTAAGTCTAGGAAGTCATAAGCCACCTAATGCATTACATGTTCACATAAGTCTCATACTTTCTTGAAGTAATCCTATTGTTTTCATTTAATTTCTGGAACTGGGGCAATGGGCTTAGGATAGGCTTGTTTTTGAACCAACGGCTCACATAGCTTAGCCTGATTCAACTCTTTCTGTTACTTAGATGACTTTAAACTCCTGATCCTCCCGCCTCCACCCCCCACCCCCAAGTGCTTGCACTAAAGCTGTGTGTCACCAGGCCTTGCCAGAAAACCCATCTTCTTCAAAATAAATGCATCAATAAGAGAAACTGACCCCGGGTTATATTTCCAAAACCCTGTAGTGGCTGACATCTTGGGTTCCAGATTTGCTTTTCATTCATACCGTTCTATGGCATGGTTTGGTTGAATTACATAAGGTCTGGTTTCATACAGATAGGCAACTGGAAAGGGAAGCATCCCACACAAGAGCTGGTGTCTCACCAGGTTTTGTCCCCACACAACAGCTGATGTCCCACCAAGGTTCCTGTCCCACACAAGAGCTGGTGTCCCACCAAGGTTCCTGTCCCTCACAAGAGCTGGTGTCTCACCAAGGTTCTGTCCCCACACAACAGCTGGTGTCTCACCAAGGTTCTGTCCCCACACAACAGCTGGTGTCTCACCAAGGTTCCTGTCCCCACACAAGAGCTGGTGGACCACCAAGGTTCCTGTCTCCACACAAGAGCTGGTTTCTCACCAAGGTTTCTGTCCCCACACAAGAGCTGGTGTCTCACCAAGGTTCCTGTCCCCACACAAGAGCTGGTGTCTCACCAAGGTTCCTGTCCCCACAGGATATAATTGGCAAGAGCCACTCACTCCTGGGCTCCCAGGGTTACATTCTGAGAGAGAACCTTGCCAGTCAGGAACATTGGCTTGAGAGTGTTGGGGGTTGAAGGTGGGAGCCTTTCGCACTTTAACTATTCTTGAGACGGTATAGGGTTTGGAGCTGCTGCCACTGAAGGCAGAATGAGGTAGACAAGACCAATGATTAGATATTGATTCATGATTTGCTTAGTAATTTACTCACACTGCTTGCCCTGCCTCTTTGCCAAGCATGACGTCACCTGCTACCTGAAACAGAAAGGCCTGGAAAAGTAGCTGAAACCATGGTCCCCTACCTTTAACCCACTGGCTTCTGTAAAATCTTGCTTGCTACACCCTGTGGTCTTAGAGTATAAATGGAGATTACACACTAGACCAAGGCTCGAAGCTCTCCAGGAGCTGTCCCAGCTTCCGTCCACTGGTGACACCACCTCTCTTCGGCTCTCATTGTTGTCAGAGTGCTTACACCAGAAAGAGTCCCACAAAACTGCCACCTTAGCCGCACGAGTGGGACATCTGCCTGAAAACAAACCAAGACAGAAGAGATAGGGAGAAACTGCCATCTGCTTTCATCACCCGGGCTCTGATAAGCGGTTTGTTAACTCACAACCGACTCCTTATTGCTTAGGGCACTTTAACTGTGATGTTGTGGGGACATCCGAAGGATGGCGGGAATAGGTTTCAAGGTATGGGAGGGAATCCATGCTATATAATTGTCTTAATTATACGGGTTATTGACTGAACTCTCTCCCTCTCATGCCCTGGGGACGGGTTTTTGTTTGTTTGTTTGTCTGTCTGTTTGTTTGTTTTGTTTCTTAGAGGTTTAGGAGACAGGTAAGAGAGAGGTCTCGTTATTTAGCCCTGGCTGGCTTGGAATTTGCTGCGTAGAACAGGCTGGCCTCAGCCTCACGGGGACCACTTGGCTCTGCCTCCCAAGTGCTGAGGGTGAAAGCTCGCACCACCGTGCCAGATTTGCTGAAGGAAGCAAATACTTGCGATTCCTACTTGTCACATTAGCAGCTCTCAAATACTCTTAACTAGTACATATACTCACTGTTGGTTACACCAAGTTAGTTCATCTCCGTTCATACAAGCACATAATGTGCTTTAGCCATAGTCTTCTCGCCTTACACCCCTGAGCTCCCCTCTCTTACCCCCACCCCTCTCCTGGGGTGCTTTACCAGCTGAGCCATCCCACCACCCCTTAACTCTTGGCTCCATTGCGTATCAACAGGAGAGCTCAAGCAGACCAGTGCAAAGCGACTTTGGGCTGACGGGCTCCTTCCACACTGTTTTTCCTTTAACACAAAACGCCAATAACCAGATAACAGTTCGTAGCTGTCGTTTGCTACTTTGTGAGTTCTTCTTTCTTCCACCCTTTCAACACTCTAACACTAGAGGAGAGAGAGAGAGAACCAGGACAGGTAGCTTCTTCAAAGATGGTGTCCACAGCAATGTAGCCATTCGCTTAATTGACTGACTGGCTTGTTTGTGCGCTTAGCTCTATACCATTCTTCCTGGATGGTCACCGCCACTGTAAAGGGGGAAAATATAGACATGAAATATAAAGCTAAGGGACGTTCATGAAAAAGGAACAAAGTCCTGGTGCCCAAAGCTGTGTTCTGTTCTACAATGTGTCTTTTTAAATTTTTTAATTAACTGAAAATATAGACTTAAGAGTTTTCATTTATATATATATATATATATATATTTCTGTCTCCTGAGTAATGGGAAAGCTTGGCCAGTGTGGATCTAAGTTTCCAGGAGGCCACACCCTTCAGGAGTCTGAAGTAGCCGCTTTCTTCAGTAACAACAGACACAGTGGCCCAGCTTTACCCAGCACTGGGGAGGCAGAGTCAAGTGGCTCTCTGTGCTGCTGAGGCCAGCCTGATCTACACAGCAGATTCCAAGCCAATCAGGGCTAAACAGTGAGACGCTCTCTCTTTCCCTCTCTCTCTCAAAAAAAAAAAAAAAAAAAAAAAAAAAAAAAAGACAACAATAACAACAAATCAATCAATCAAACAAACAAATACCCTGTCCCCAGAGCCTAAAGAGATAGCTTACTCAGTAACCCACCAGTGGGGAGGCAGAGTTGGTGCCTGGAGCTCACAGACCACCCAGCAGACACAAATTGGTGGCTACCAGGTTCAGTGAGAGACCTTGTCTCAAAAAAATTAAGTGGAGAGGAAGTGAAGAAGATGTTTAGCATTGGCCTCTGGACTCCACACACCTGGACAGATATGCCCTTGCACACACATAACTAACTGGTGCACATTGACCAAGACTCACAACATTCCTGTCCTCACACTTATCGCCTTGGGTGTCCCTGAATATAGAGCCAGGAGGAGACCGTCACCTCTGTGTGACGTCTTATGAGCTTGAATAAATGACCCCATTTCCTGGAGAGATTCTTGTATTTTAAAAGAAAGAATATTTTTAATTTTTTTCTTACAGCTCTGGAAGCATTTACTTACGTGGAATTCACATGCACAGTGTGTAGCAGCTTGTGGCTGTCGCTTGCTGCTTTGTGGGTGCTTCTTTCTTCCACCCTTTCAACACCCTGATGCTGGATAAGTGGAAGAAAGGATAGAGAGAAAGCAAAGAGCTCCTTGAACAGTCGGGTCAAAAAGAGGGAGATGCTACGCTGCTTCCTGCTGGTTAGGGGTATCAAGTTTCTTGGGTCAAGTTTAATATTTGCTTCCAGGATATCTAATTTATTATTCTTTTTGTTTCTTCTTTCTGTACTTAACAAACCTCGACTGACAGTAGCCAACAACCAACCAACAACCCACCATGCCTCTTGGGGCTCTAGCATTTATATATCCTCTAAAAAGTCCCCAGAATTCCAAACATCACACAATCACAGAAACTATCTGCAGCTGACAAACTCACACCCTTGCTAGAGCATGAGGCAAATCATAGTTAGCAGCTGTGGACAATCTGAAGCAGCCTTCTATCCCACCCCTGTGATTAAAATTCAAATATATCCTTATAATGTTTCTGGAGTTTTTTGCTTGTTTGTTTCTTTGGTTGGTTGGCTGGTTGGTTGGTTTGTTGGTTGAGACAGGGTTTCTCTGTGTAATAGCCCTGGCTGTCCTGAAACTTACTTTGTAGGCCAAACTGGCCTCGAACTCAGAGATCTGCCTGCCTCTGCCTGAGTGCTGGAATTAGAGGCATGTACCACCACACCTGAATATTTCTGTGTTGGTTTGTTTGTTTCTTTAAGAAACCAAAATTCCAAAATTCTCACTATTCAGTAAATATTTTTGAGTTTTAACATGTTAAAGCAGTATGGATAACAACACCAAACACACACACATACACAATTCTACTCTCATGGAAGTGACAGTCTGAAAGGGAACACATATATTCAAAAGATAATTACAAAATAAGTTTTCAAATACATACAGGATGAAGAAATGAGGAGAGGGAAAACAGTTCTGAGAGTGTCGTCCCTAGACCGATGAGGTCACTGTCCTGAGAGTGTGGTCCCTGGACCCATGAGGTCACTGTAGAATTTTCTGGGAGAATTATGGACAGATCATTTTGACCCTCTTCCTGAGAGCAGTTATCTTCTGACAGGATTTCTCTGGCTCTTTTTGTATGAGCTCAAGAGTAAGTAGAAGCAGCGTTCAAGGCCGGGGCTTTCAGAGCAGACAAAGGCGCAGCAGCAGCAGCAGCAGCAGCAGCAATGGAGGAGCCCATGTTCGACGTGTTCTCAAGGAGACGACAATTGCATCTGCTGACGGGTTGGAAGGCAGACAGAAGAGGAAAAGGAAAGAAAGAGGCATGGAGAACAACACTGAATGTGTTGCCCTCAGAGCGGAAAAGAGGCCTCATCTCAGGAGGGAAACGCTGACGTAGAGCAGCATTAGGGAAGACGCGGGGAAGAAAGCAACCACTTCTACTGCACCAGGCGTCCAAGTATAGATCCCTGGTAGAGAGCTGGCTATGGCAGTGCCAAGGCTAGTACTGGTTCAGAGGGAATGAGCTGGCCGGCGGCGAGGGGCGGGGGTAGGGGGTAACGTCGAGGGGAAGGTGGAGAGTTGGTGGCACCTACAGCCTTGCACTGGCTAAGCCACCCACGGGAGTGCTGTAGACTGAGCAGAACCACAGCTGCCGACCCCTGGAGTCCTGGACAACAGGGTGAAAGTGAAGAGGGTGTTCTTATGGATGAGACTGAGAATCAAAGCCTTATAAGGTTAGGGAAGAGGCAGGAGGTAGGGCTGTCCCAGAGACCAACAGGCAGCCTCTAAATGACTGTCCCTTGAGGGCCCGTGCCTTATCTTACTGTTCGTCACCAGCAGCCCTTCCCCAGGGCAGTGTCACCCGAGGAGGAAGGCTGCTGAATGTGGAAAGACAACCCCACTAGGATGAGGTCTCCTTTCAGATGCAAGCTGCACCCGGTTAACCGGTTACTCTATTAACGGACTGAGGAGGCTAGCCAGTCCAATGAGAGTTTAAAAATTCTAGGTCTAGTTGAGAAGGTTCCAGTGGGAAGAACATCCACATTTCTGTTTCCTATGCTGCCGGAGGGAATGAGGCCATCTCTGTGCCAGGCCCCCCTTTCCTGGTCTCTGTGCCCGCACAGGACTGTGTAGCCCGCTCCTGCCCTCTGCTGGCCACAAGGAGCTCTTACAGCCCTCTCTCATTGGGCTAGCCCAGGGGCTCGGCCAGCCTCATCCTCCTGCGGGCACCCAGCTTTAGGGCAGGCATGCCACTCTGAGACTGCACACTCTCTGGAGACCTCCACCTCGTGTCTGACGTTGTAGCGGAGTGCTGTGCGGCCCTCAAGTAAGGGGGTCATGTGTCTTATTCTGTGTCAGCCTGGAACGTGGTCTTCAGTTGTGAGATGAAGCAGCTATAATAAAAGATGTCACGGGCTCCTTCCACCTCTGAGGCTCCGTAGTTCTCTGAATCACTGGTTGTGTGTGTCTGTGTGTCTGTGTGTGTGTGTGTGTGTGTGTGCCTGTGTGTCTGTGTCTGTGTGTGCCTGTGTGTGTCTGTATGTGTGTGTCTGTGTGTGTGTGTGCCTGTGTGTCTGTGTCTGTGTGTGCCTGTGTGTGTCTGTATGTGTGTGTGTCTGTGTGTCTGTGTATCTGTGTGTCTGTGTCTGTGTGTGTGCGTGTCTGTGTGCATGTGTGTGTGTGCCTGTGTGTGTCTGTGTATGTGTGTGTGTCTGTGTATCTGTGTGTCTGTGTCTGTGTGTGTGCGTGTCTGTGTGCATGTGTGTGTGTGCCTGTGTGTGTGTCTGTATGTGTCTGTGTGTGCTCGCATATGTACATGTGTAAGAATGGCTTCCAAAAGTGCAAACAACAAACCTGAAAGGTTTTAATATGTAAGTCTGACTTTTTCCAACATTGCACTTACATTTAGAAGCAGTCTCTTTATCTTTATATATGCACACACGGTCGGTAGGTACATTCATCCGTATACTCACACACATGTAGTAGTCTCTTGCTGTGTGTGTCACACGGGTGGCCAGTAGCCTTTTTATCCGTATATACACATGTGTGTGCAGTAGTCTTTTCATTCCTATACATAGAAGCCTGTGAGGTGGTCTCTTTATCCATATATGCACATGGGTGTCTAGAGTCTTTTCATTCATGTACACACACGTGTGTGCAGCCGGCTCTTCATCCTTGTACACACACGTGTGTGCAGCGGGCTCTTCATCCGTGTACACACGTGTGTGCGGCTATCTCTTCATCCAAGAAATCTTTTCCAGTTTCAGTTCCCAAACACTGACTCCAAAAAAGAGGGCAGAAGCAATACAGAATACAGTGACAGAGAAAATACCGCATTCAGACATTTTGGTTATAGTATATGGCTACAGGTGTTCAATTGTATTGATGGTGCCTGTTAATCTCTTATTGTACCTAATCTATAAGTTAAGCTATCGTAAGTATTGTGTTTAGGGGGGGAAAGATAGCACTGTATCAATGGGGTCCAGTACCCAGCCAGGCATCCACCCAAAGTCTTAGGATATGACTCCTGTGAATTAGGAATGCCCACTGAATTTGTTCTTTTAGGATTATCATGAAAAACAGTCATGGACAACGGTGTAAGCCCTGAGTCTTCACGTCTGTCAATTAGGCAAGCGGTATGTACCCTTGCTAACGCTACAGAGTTCATTGTCTATAGCTGCGTCTTAAACGTCAACTTAAACGATTCTCCATGAAAATGCGCCTAAGGATAATAGAGAAAATGAATCCCAAGGTCAAAGATTTCTTCACTCATGTCCACTCAAAAGAGAGGTAAAGCCAGGTAGGCTCTGCTTTCTTGCCGCTGCAGAAATGCTCCTAGCTGCCTGCTAGGGCCCTTTCCACGGACTGAAAGGAGAAGTCCTACGAATGCTCAGGTCTCTTTGCTCCGATCCCTTGAGAAAATTGGGGTGTTAGAGGAGAGCTCTTTCTCATTCAGATCTAACCAGGAAGTCGGGAACTAGACTTAGCTAACTGCTAAGCCAGTTGTTAGCAGACTCAGAGGGCACTGAAGCTGAACTTCCCCACACCTATAGTCAAGAGAAGCCTCTAAAACCAAGGACTGGAACAGTAGGACTTTAATTACTGCCCAGAAGAATTGGACCAGACTCATATCTCTGGCTCTAGAAGGAAGATGAGGCTGACTGCTGACTTGTTATCTTTCAGGGAATAGAAACTGTCCGCCCTGGCACAGTGTGTGGGAGACAGCACTGCAGAAACCTAACAATTCAGGGCTGAGTCAGACTCATGTGCTGACCAGGTGAGGGGAAATAATGGAAGTTTCTGACACTGAGGTTCTCTACAGAACTGTCTCTGGCTTTTCTCATGGGTCATATGGGGAAACATTTCATTTATAGTTGGTTTTTGGTTTTGGTTTTTTTTTTCTGTCGGTAGAAACACAATTCAAAAGATTAGGTAAGTTAATTTTGACTCACAATTTATGGACTTCAAAGCTGAGGAGCACTATTTGGTGGTGGCCTTCTTGCTGGCAGATGCAGGCCATCCTAAGGCAAGAAACAGAGGGTCTACATGTGTTGTCCTCTCTCTCCTTATAAAGCCACCGAGGGCTGGGAAGTGGAAGTGAACACCTTTAATCCCAGCTCTCGGAAGGCGGAGGCTGGCAGATCTCTGAGTTTGAAGCCAGCTTGTTCTACAGAATGAGTTCAAGGACAGCCAAGGTTACACAGAGAAACGCTGTCTCCAAAAAAAAAAAAAAAAAAGGTAAAACATAGATAGATAGATAGATAGATAGATAGATAGATAGATAGATAGAGCAAACCACCAGGATTTAATCATGACATCATCTAATCTTTGTCACCTTGTAGGTCTTGTGCACCATGGCCCAGTCACATTCCCAGGCCAGTCTCTGTTCATGTTATTTGGCTCTTTCAGATGGCCTACCCATCCCTGCCCGGCCTCCTTTTCCCAGGATTCAAAGCTTCTCTTGGGATTAAGAAAGATCCCGCCCTGATCTGACAAAAGATCAGAAAGGAATCATTATTTTCCTCATCTGAAAAAAAAATTAATGCAAACTTTCATTTGTGATGCATGGTCCATAAGTAGCACAAGCCGTGTAATTATTTTCAGGAAGAAATGAGGATTCTTCGTGGAAAAAGGCTATCTCAGTCCCCAAGGCAGAAGTCTCATTCCTCTGGCCTCTTGTCACATGGCAGGGGGTGACATTTCTATTGTGAAGCTCTCCCACCTCCAAGGTCCCTGTTTGGTGTCCACCTGGCTCTTCACTATAAGCAAGTACTTTTTGTTTTATTTTGTTATGAGACAGGGTTCTCCTTGTAGCCCTCTTGTCCTGGAACTTGCTCAGTAGACCAGGCTGGCCTTGGACACAGAGATCTGCCCACCTCCGCCTCCTTACTGCTGATTTTAAAGGTGTACACCACACCCATCTGACTTTTTAAGAACATACTTCTCTTAACCAGAAAGCTTTGGGACAATAGGACAATTGTGATCATTCTTCATTTGTCCCGTTTTCAGAGGACACTGAAATATAAAAACAAACTCCATGTTGCCCTCTGGTGTAGCAAAACTGTCCTTTTTTTCCCCCAATACTTGTTTGTGTGTTTTTTTTTAACCCCTTATTAAAAAACTGTTCTGTTGGATTTATAATTCTCAAACTATTAATGATGTCCAATGATATTCCAAAAGGTATTCCTGCCCCATCAGGGGTGCCTTGCCAGGTAGAAAGGCCATAGAAAGTAAACAAACTTTTATCTTGTGCTTTGGGCTCCAAGTACCTACCAACATGGGCTACATTGTAAGATTCTGTCTCAAAAACAAAAACAAAAACAAAAACCAACTAAGTTTAAGTCTAAGTCTAAGTCAGTATATTAGTTACTGTTCTGTTGTTGTGATAAGTCACCACGACCAATAGTTTATAAAAGACCATGTTTAATTGGGGTTAATGATTCCAAAGGGTTAGAGTTCCTAGCAAAGGCATGGTGTCAGCAACAGCTGGGAGTTCACATCTGGAACTGCAAGCAGAACCCACACTGAGAATGGCACCAGTGTTTTGAGCTCACCCTTAGTGACACACTCCTCCAACAAGGCCGTACTCCCTAATCATCCCCAAAGAGGTCCACTACCTGAGATCAAAGAATTCAAACGCGTGAGCTGATGGGGAGCATTCTCATTCAAACCACCACAGCCAGCTCTTGAGATGTTGCATTTCCAGTGAAAAGGAAGGGTGCCAATTAGACCATTAGCAGAAAAAAAAAAAAGGAAGGCATTTCTATCTCTATTAGCAGTTTGACAGGGAAAAGAGGAATGTCATTTGCAGACACCACCAATTAATTCCCTGATTTCATCTCATTCACTGATGCTCAGTCTTACCTGGCCCCCAAACTGTTGTTCTTTCATGTCTGTTTTCAAAATAATATGGGTGAAGAATAGCAATTTAAATATATAGACATGTCCCGTCAAATTCCAAAAGTACATATAATAACGGTAGCATAAATTTATTGAAGGGTTACTTTGACCCAGAAATTCTCATAGTCAATCATTACAACAACCCTTTAAAGGCATCAACTGTCACTGTTCTAGAATCTCACTGCCAAGTGCCACACCCATTCTGTGTTCTGATACCTGCCTACAACAAGAGCAGCAACAGAAAACAAGCTCACCAATCTTCTGTCATGGCAGACCTGTAGCTTGTTGTTTAGGCACAACCCTCTCTAATGGGGGAAAAAGATAGAAAAAGACAAAAAGAAAAAAGAAAAGAAAGAAAGCAAAATTGCAGAGGACTGCAGCAAGTAGCACATTTTCCACAGCGGTCATACACACTTCCTCGAGTCTCCAGAGACTCATTTGATAAAGGCACATCTCACGACCCAAATACAAACCAGGCATCTAAGCATCCCGCTAATACAGGTGCCCATATGTGGCCCTGTAATTAGTCTATTTGGAACGATGACTCTGCAGAGTGCTCTTCATCCTGTTAGCTGACCTCTAGCCCCAAGAGGTTAAGGACGAAACCACAGCTGTGTAAAGTGCTGCTGCCAAGAATCGGGCGGTTACCGCACCTTGAGGCTTTTTTAATGCCACCCGCTGACCCTTCCGAACAATTAGCATAAAATTCATTCGCATTCAAAGGATCAACAATTACCGGTATAGTGCTTCGCTTAAAGGTGTTAACTCGGACTTTCAGTTCCCTGGCACTTAACTCAACTGTTACCTAAATTCATGTTCTTGGGCACATTCAACCACATGAAAAATTAGGTTACTAACAGAGGATTGTGGGAATTCAGTGTACTATGTGGAAGTTCTTGACAGAAAACCTGGAACGTACTCGCTAGGACAAATAACAAATGTAAGAAAAAAGTAAAACCAATTAGGCTTTATATTTATTAAGCTCCTGACTATAATGATTATTAGCTCTTACTATCTTTGGTCACCTAAATTTGATTTACGCTACTGTCCGGCTTCACACAGGGAAACTGGCCAAGGCTCAGAATTCTCCAGCGCCAAAAGAAAACAAAGGAAGTCAACACGCCCCTCTTCACCTGCCCACCCCATTTTCAACCCCGCCCCGGGCCCTGACTCGGCCTGTGCTCCGGGGGTGTCCCGCCCCCCACACCCCTCCCAGTAAGACTGACCCCTCCCTCCCACCGCCCACAAAACACGGCCCTGCCCTTGCCGGGCTGGGCCACGCCCCTAAGTCGCGCACAGTCTTGCGGCCACGCCCATCGGTGTCTAAGCCCCTCCCACGAACGGCTTCCGTCGCAAAGAGATGTGCCTAGAGATCGCTTATTGGCTCCTTAGCAAAGACACCCTCTCCTCATTAGATGACACCGTCCGGGTCGAAGTTCCACGGAAGATGCTTTTAGCTACTTGGGCTGAGGGTCACAGGCGCGTGAGCTTCCGTTTCCGGTGTGTCCTGAAGCCATGGCCACTGCCAGGGAGCTGAAGTTTCTACCGACGTTCTGCAGATCGTGTCGCAGCCTGCGAGGACCCCAGCCCCGAGTAAGTGCATCTTCCTCAGCTTCCTGAGACTTCTCTTGGAGGCTGAGCCACCTCGGCGGTGCCTCGGGCAGCGGGCACCCACAACCTCTCTGTTTGTTTCGCGGTCTGCAGGCGTATGCCGCCCTCGTGCCCGGGGTGTCCCAGGTGGACAACAGGTCCGATTTCCTGGGGAAGAAGCCCCATCGAAAGCATCCCGGCATCCTGCATCTTCCGCACGTGCAGCTGCCGCAAGCTCTGGCTAACGCCGCGCAGTTCTTGCTTCTTGGTGAGAACCCGCGGGAAGGGGAAGCCACAGAAACGAAGCGAGGCCGGCACGTAGTGATGGCTGTTTCCATCTGTGGCCACAGAGAGACCCGTGCACAGCATAGAGAAGCAGGTGAAAGCGCTCACCAACTATCTCTGGAGCCGACATTTGCCAGTAGAGCCGGAAGAGTTGCAGAGACGGGCTGCGTATCTTGAAAAAAAATTCCTGGAAAACCAAGGTAGGATTTAAGCCGAACGTAAACTAGATTGAAACGTCAATGGAGTTAGGAGCAAGGAAATTTAAATCTCTCAGATAAATGCTGTTGTTTCTGACCTGATGTTGCAGTAACGGTTCTACTTCATGCTGTTCAAATAGAAGGTAGACTGGGCCAGAGGGTTGCCCTTGGAGATTGTGCAAAGGTTAGAAATTTAGATCTTTGCAATTTTTGTATTCCTTATTATTCTTTCCACCTCTGCAAGTCCGATACATTATGACTGTATTTTGATTTGGGTAAAATAAAGGCCTTATGGTTGTCCGATACGTACGGAAACCCTCTTAGGGGTAAAAAAATGATTACATTTCAGGCTACTTTCAAGACTGTGGACTTCATATTGCAAAGTTGCCCGTTATACATCTTGTATTTCCTGCACTTCCCAACAGTACCTGGTTCAGGGTAGGTGTCTTAGTCAGTGTCCTATTGCTGTGAGGAGACACCATGACCGCTCTTACAAAAGGAAGCGTTTAACTGAGGCTGCCTACGGTTCAGAGGTTTCGTCCTTTGTCAGTCAGCACTGGGAGGGACCATGGCAGCGCGCAGGCACACGTGTGCTGGAGAGGCAGCTGAGAGCTCTACATTTGGATCTGCAGGAAGAGAGAGAGAGAGAGAAAGGCACTCTGGGTTTGGCATCGCCTTTTGGCACCTCAGAGCCCACTCCTAATCCTTTCCGATAGTGCCACTTCCTGGTGACCAGGCCCTTGGGCCCCCTTTCTCATTTAGACAGCACTGTAGGTGTGTGTAGAATTTTTCTCTGCGAGGGGCAGAGCTCCACCGAGTCGTAAGATTTAGATTTCCAAACCCCCTTCAATGGGAATATTGAAGGTGTCTCATTCCTAAGTGTAAAGGAAATGAAAAGGTCTATAAAAATGCCCTTAATCCTAGCTTCTAAATGTTTATCTCCTGGGCAGGAGAGGGCGCAGAGCAAAAACACGCGCCACTGATCCTGTTCGCCTTCAACATATGGTTGAAGGTGAGGATTGACTCAGACCTCTACTCACACAATAAGTAAATAGAAAAAGAGTTTAACTTTCCTCAGACTGGTGCTTACAACCAAGGAAAACTTAGAAAGGTTAATTGACTAAACTACTGTTCCAATAGTATAGGCACTATTAGAATGGTAATTAATATAAGGACACGATACTGGATGCACCTGGTGATGGAGGTGTCTATTAATCTCCTCTGGCGTTTTCTCTGGGTCTCGCCTCTCTTGAACTTGGAGCATTTTCTCAGTGGGAATGGGGAAGGCTGGGGAGGGGTGTATTAGACTGGATCTGACCAGTTCTCCTGGGTCCTCGGGCCCCCCCCCCACGCCTTCTCACCTTAGACTCAACTCAGACAGAGGAAAAACTTCGTGAGGCAGTACTACATGCCCTGCGCAAAACTACCTACCATTGGCAGGCACTCAGGTAAGGACTTATAGAAAAGTACAGAGAAGAAAACTGAGGAGAGCTGAGAGACCTACAGTCACTGCTGCCTTTGGGATAGCCAGCTACCTGGACCCTTCTGTGCTAGAAAGTGAAAGGACTGACCCAGGAGAGTCCTTGGCAAATTTTTCATTTCCTAAACTGTAGAGAGTAACTGTCAAGCTATGTTTAGCTCTTAGTGAAAATGACTCTCTGGGTTTTTTTGTTGTTGTTGTTTTGTTTTGTGTGTATGTTATTTTGGCAGCTACAATGAAGAACTGAGTCTGATATATATGGCTGCAAGATTGGACGGTGGCTTTGCAGCAGTTTCCAGGGCATTCCATGAGGTGAAAGTCTCTCAGTTTCAAACATGATCTCTTTTATCAATGGTTTTGTTATCCATAAATTAGTCTTCTGTGGTGGAAGTTCTTAGGATGTTATGTACACATTAATGGTTCTGTGTATCCTTTGAGAAAATTTTGTGAGCCAGGCGCAGTAATGCACACCTGTAATTCCAGCTTTCTGGGAGGCAGAGGCAGGTGGATCTCTGTGAGTTCGAGGCCAGCCTGGTCTACAAAGCGAGGCCAGGACAGCCAGGGCTACAGAGAGAAACCCTGTCTCAAAAAAACAAAAACAGAAAAGTTAGGATCACTGAAGTGTTTCTTATGTCAAAGTATTTTTAGTGACTCTCACAGTCCGTTCATAGCTCACCTCATACCTTCCTCTGGGGTGTTGTGTATTTTCTTCAGATCCAAGCTCGAGTTCCAGAGTTCCAGCCGCAAACACTGATAGACTTCGGGTCTGGCACTGGTTCTGTTGCTTGGTAAATAACTTAACGCTTAGCCATGTCCATGCTAACTCTAGAGCAGTGGTTCTCAACCTGTAGGCTGTGACCCCTTTGAGAGGCAAGCAGCTTTTTCATGGGGGTGGCATACCGGATGTTTACATTGCAGTTTGTAATAGTAGCAAAATGACAGTCATGAAGTAGCATAGAAAATAATTTGTGGTTGAGGGTCACCGCAACATGAGGAACTGTACAGAAGGGTCTCAGCATTAGGAAGGTTGAGAACCACTGCTCTAGGGAGTCAAATTTCCCATACCAACTCAGTATCAAGAAACCGGGAGCCGGGTGTGGTGGCGCAGGCCTGTAATCCCAGCACTTGGGAGGCAGAGGCAGGTGGATTGCTGTGAGTTCGAGGCCAGCCTGGTCTACAAAGTGAGTCTAGGACAGCCAGGGATGCACAGAGAAACCCTGTCTCGAAAAACCAAAAAAGAAAAGAAAGAAACCGGGAGACTGGAGTACAGGCAGACTGGGCCAGGACTGTTGCTGCCCTCCCATGAGACAAAGCAGAGGAAGGTATTTGGGTTAGGGTCAGATTTAAAGAGGCGACACATGAAAAAGGCTCAGTCCTCAGGTTAAAAGAGAAAGACATTTAGTGTTAGGAGTAGATTTTTGTATACCAGTCAGAATTTTTATATCTACAAACCAATTTTAGAATCATCTGCCTTTTTATTTCAGAAGTTGTAAACGCACTAAGAAAATAAAATTACTCTGTTAGTTTATCCGTTTTACGTGTGACACCCTGATTCTCCAGGAGTGGGATTGAGGGCAGGTGGGTGTCTTGGAGGAGTGACCATTTGTGATAAAAATCGGCACTTTTCATCTTGCCGTCTCAGGGCTGCTCACAGTACTTGGGGCCAGAGCCTCCGTGAATATGTGTGTGTGGACAGTTCAGCTGCCATGTTGAGTTTGGCCGAAAAGCTACTAAAAGGTGAGGCCAAGCCATAACCTAGGGCTTTTCCCAAGTTGTTTGTTTGTTTTTGTTTTGTTTTGTTTTTTTCAAGACAGGGTTTCTCTGTGTAGCCCTGGCTGTCCTGGGGTCGCTTTGTAGACCAGGCTGGCCTCAGCCTCGAACTCACAGTGATCCGCCTTCCTCTGCCTTCCAAGTGCTGGGATTAAAGGTGTGCATCACCACACCCGGCAGGCTTTTCCCAAGTTCAGGGGGTTAGGGAAGCGTGTTGTTGGGACGTAAAGGAGAAAGCTATGAATGAGGATAATCTGCTCCCCTTTCATTATGATGGCGAAACAGCCTTTGCAGGAGGATGCAGGCTGGATGGAGTGAGTCAGTCACCTCTTCTTAATACTCCTGTACAGCCCTGCAGCTCTCGGCTGCTGTTATCCTCTGAGGCAAGTTTCTTAACTCAGTATAAACTTCTGGCTGTGAAGTTCATGTTCACCCTTAGCTTCTGGATCTTTCTTCCACAGGTGGTTCAGAATCAGGGAGGCCCTGCATCCCAGGTGTCTTTTTCAGACAGTTTCTTCCTGTGTCACCCAAGGCAAGTAGCAAATGGGCTGCTCTCTGGCAGAGGGACAGCTACGGCCTCAGCCGGGAAGTCCGTCCTTGTGCCTTAGGAGATGAAGGGAACAGTAGGAGAAATGTAAAACTAGACATCCCAGTGCACACCTAGAATACCAGCCAGCACTCAGGAGCTGAGGCAGGAGGATTACTGTGATTCTGAGTCCAACGTTACATAGTGAGATATTTGGGTCTGGGAGGCTGCAGAGGCCAGGAATGTGTTGTACTTTTGGAGAGGGAGGTGCCAGGTCTGCTGGGTCCCCTATCTTGGTCCTCAGGTCCAGTTTGATGTTGTGGTGTCAGCCTTCGCCCTCAGTGAACTACCCAGCAGGGCTGATCGCATTGAGATCGTGCGGAACTTGTGGCGTAAGACAAGCCGGTTTATGGTGAGTTGAGTTCCTTGCCTCCTCGCCCCACCACCACCACCACCAAATTTAAGGTGGGTTTGCGGCTCTGTGCCTCTCCTCTCGTTATCCTCTGGTGTTTTTCTCTTTCATTGATGTGTTTGCAGGTGCACAGGTGGATAACTTAGGGTATCTGTCCCCTCTTCACGCAGAGCCCACCGCCCTCTGCCAGTTCCCCGGGCAGAGCCTGACATCTGCATCATGGGGCTCTGAGCGCCTGTCCATTTTCTCGGTTTTTAAACAGGTACTGGTGGAGAATGGCACAAAAGCTGGGCACCAGCTTCTCATGGACGTCAGGAGCCTGGTCCTCCAGGTAAGGTTCCTTGTCCTCAGCCGGCCACGTTTCCATCCTTGGGAGCTGGTGACTGTCACACATTTGTAACGGTGACTCAGGAATGGCACACACAGAGTGGTGATACAGCTTAGTGGTTGGCAAATGAGGGTTTCTGAGTCAAATCCAACCCAGGACCTATTGCCCCAGGAGCTATGCATATCCATGCACGTGATAGCTTTCACACTGCAGACTAAGCCAAGCATCTTACAGACAGATGCTTGCTCCTTGGTCACTTAAAAAAATGACTTTGCTGACTCCTGATGGAAGGTGTTGCTGAGTCAAGAACCTAGTCTCAGCAGAACAGTGGGAGCCAATTTAGAATGCTAGCTTTAGCTGTGTGTCCAGGCTCCGGCCTCTGTGCTGTAGTGAAGACTGGCTCATTGTTTGGGGCATCAGCTATAGCCAGCTTACCTCCATGAACGTGATTTGTCAATGTTCGAGTCATCGCGAGGAGTCTTCAGTTTGCCAGGTACAGGGGTTGGATTGTGAAGATAGGTCGCTCAGGAACAGCTGTATTTCCTTGATTTCAGGAAAAAGGGAAGTCACCGTTGGACCCTGAGCCTGGCTTTGTCTTTGCCCCAGTAAGTTCTGCTTCTTCCTCTTCTGTCACCAAGAGCAAGAGCGGGAAACGCAGCCGCTCCTCCTCCTCCTCCGCTGTCTTCACGGCCCTGGCCAGTGACTCCCGCTCTCCCGCCCCGAGCTCCTTCCTCCTGGCCCTATTAACTACTTATGCTTCAGCCTTAATGTTTGTGATGTGCTTTACAGTCCTTATTTCTAGGTGCTCTCAGATTTATTTTACTTTCGTTGCTTATATGATGTGTATTTGGGTGCATGATGTATGGAGCACACTTATGGAGGTCACACAGCTTTGGGGAGTCGGTTCCCTCCTTTCTCTGTGGAGTTTGGGGGATCAGATTCAGGCCGTTAGGCAACCAGCACCTTTTCCAGACGAGCCTTCTCTCCAGCCCCAGGTACAGTGCTGATGAGTCTTACGTGTGTTTGCAGTGTCCCCACGAACTTCCTTGTCCTCAGCTGAGTGCCTCCAAGTCCCTGGCGTGTAGCTTCTCCCAGGCTTATCATCCTGTCCCCTTCAGCTGGGTATGTATCCTCAGTGTGGGGCAACATGGAAATACCCTGGGGAAGCAGAGTAAAGAGACAGAGACATAAGGTGAGAAGAGCCAAAGAGCTGCTGGACCAACCAGGAGCTCTGTGTGACTTACAGGATGAGAAGAAACTTCAGGCATAAGGAGAAGGCGGCTAAAACGCTGTTTCCCTCTAAACAACTTCTATCTCCTTTTAGAATAAGAAGCCAAAGGAAGAGATGTTCTCTATGGTCATCCTTGCCAAGGGGTCTCCAAAGGACGCGAATCGCTGGCCCCGAATCACACAGCCGGTCCTTAAACGGCCTCGCCATGTGCACTGTCACCTCTGTTGTCCAGACGGGCATATGCAGCACGCTGTCGTTACAGCCCGTCGGCACGGCAGGTACAGGAGCTATGACCACTCGGAGAAATGTCACAAGAACCTGCAGCTCATGTTAACACCTCTTTCCCCGTGTTGCAGGGATCTGTACCGCTGTGCCCGCGTCAGCTCCTGGGGAGACCTTTTGCCCGTGATCGCTCCATCTGAGTTTCCTGCATCCCCTGCCGAAGAGCCCCCCGAGAGTTGACAAGGATGTGGAACAAGCGTTCCCTTCCATCACACCTGCCAAGGCCGAAGCTGCCAGGAAGAGAGTGCTGGTACCCCTGTGCTTGTGTTTGTTTGAAATTTTAATAATAAATGTTTTTAAGAACAGAGGTGGATTTTATGTCAGTTGCCCTGGCCTGTCTGAAGAGAATGAGGTCTCAGTGTCAAGAGGTCTCACTGAGACACTCCTTTGAAAGATGGCTAGGGTGCTGGGGAAAGACACCGCTGGCCCTGTGAGAGCTGGCTCAGCAGGTCTCATCTGGATACGTGGGCCTCCTAAGTGGGGACTAGCAGGGAGCTGACTTCCTCACCCCCCGTTTTTTCCCCTGGAGTTTGGCTCGCATTCCCCTCAAGGTTGGTCCCGTCAGGACTGAACCGTCCAGCTCTGCGCTTACACAGATCTGCTCAGGATAACCTCTGTTTGTTTTGTCCCCATTTTCCTGTTTCCTTTCTAGAACAACCCCAATTCACAGCAGGAAATGTTAACAACACCCTCCCCCCAAAACAGTCAGGATGACACCAACCAGTAAAGCAGGGGCACCCTCAAGTCTGCCTCACTCAGCAAACATAATTATGAGCCGTAAGGGAAGGAGGCGTGGAAGAGGGGTGAGGGGCAAGCTGGTGACATCACAGGTTTTGATCAAAGTCAAGGGTTTTGCATTCCTTGGCACTGATGGACATCTGGTGAGCTGTTGAGCAATCCAAGGTTCTGCACATCAACTTGTAAATTGTCCTGTGTGACAAGAATGACACGGGTAACAGTTGGTAATTACAGGACTAGCAACAGAGACCTAGCGCAGCTTACTTGACCAAAAGAATGTAGTCAGCCTGGGCGTTCTTGGTTTGAAGTTTGTGGGTTTCCTCTAAACTGTAGAGAAAGCAAAGTGTTTAAGCTTTTTTTGTTTGGTTATTTTTGTTTTTGGGTTTTTCGAAACAGGGTTTCTCTGTGTAACCTTGGCTGTCCTGGACTCTTTTTGTAGACCAGGCTGGCCTTGAACTCACAGCTATCCACCAAGTGCTGGGATTAAAGGCGTGCACCACCACGCCCGGCCTAGTGTTTAAGCTTTTATGGGAGGAAAAAAACAAATGACTGATTTCACTGGGGCAGGGGGGACTTCATCACAGAATTGGTGACAGGTGGGACATAGTGGCTTGCACCTTTGGAACAATAGAGGCAGGCGAATCTATGAGTTGATCAAGGCCACAGCTTGGTTTACATAGTTCCAGGCTAGGCAGGGCTACACAGTGAGATCCTGTCCAAAAAAAAAACCTTGGGCTTGGTGGCACACACCTGTAATCCCAGCGCTCAGGGAGGCAGAGGCAAGCGGATCTCTGTGAGTTCAAGGCCAGCCTGGCCTACAAAGCAAATACAGAACAGCCAAGGCTATACAGGAAACCCTGTCTGGAAAAACCAAAAAAAAAGGAAGAAGTGACAGTATCCATGTTGTAACACTAAGAATCTACACACACCCCTAGGAATTTCCACACCTGGAGCTATTTTTTCTGGGATTAGAGGAAAGAGGAGCCCCCTCACTTGCTAATTCCCATAGAAGAGCGGGCACAGGGCTGCCGAGCCGCACCCCCTTTACCCTCAGGTGGCCCCAAATCCTCTCAGAAAGGGTTCAGTTCAAGTATCAGCAGAGCAGCCTGTGAGGCTTGAGATGGGTAGAGAGTAAGAACCGCTTACATGAGATGTTCTGACCGTGGCAGGACCAAATCGTCCCACACTTAAATTAACAGGGTCGTAACTACCGTAGCTTGCCCCATTTGCGGTTAGGTCAACCCCAGACATGAACTAAGAGTTCCCGCGGAGCTCTTGGATTAGTCACAGCCCTGAAGAGAAAGCTGCACAGAGCTATACCTGGCAGGGAGTCTGGAGTTTCTGGTTTGAAAGCTCAGGAAGGCGTGAGGCAGGGGAGGGGCCTCCAGATAGTGGGAGGGTTGGTGGCTGGGGCTGAGCCCTAGTCAGCTATTTAAGCTGTGTAAGCCCAGACAGTCCAGGACAAGGAGCCTATAAACACTCTCCTGAAATTCACGCGAGGGGACACCCCACGCTGGCCACCTCAACTGCTGCTCGCTGAGGTCTCTGCTTATCCGACAAAAGATGGAGGTCCTGCTGGGAGTGAAAATTGGCTGCCTGCTTGCTCTTCTGGCTCTCACCCTGGGCTGTGGTCTGACTCCCATCTACGTGAAATGGTTCCAGATGGATGCAGCTACAGGTATAGAAGGCGCACTCCTCTCTGTCCCTTCCACCAAGTCTTATCTCAGGCCTTTGCTGGCGTTTGGTTCTGGTTCTCTCACGTGCCCACCCAAAGACACTGAGTGCTGTCTCTTGCCCCGTCATTCATGCCCATCACTTCCATCCATCTCACTGCTAACGAGGATAGCTTCTGCTTTTCCTTTTTTTTGGGGGGGGGGGGTGGCGTGGTTTCTTTTGTTTGTTTGTTTGGTTGGTTTGGTTTGGTTTAGTTTTTAGGTTTTTGTTGTTGTTGTTTGGTTTTTGGGTTTTTGGGGGGTTTTTTGTTTGTTTGTTTGTTTTTTCGAGACAGGGTCTCTCTGTGTTAGCCCTGGCTGTCCTGGACTCACTTTGTAGACCAGGCTGGCCTTGAACTCACACTGATCCGCCTGCCTCTGCCTCCCGAGTCTAGGATTAAAGGCGTGCACCACCACACCCGGCTGGTTTGTTTGTTTGTTTGTTTAGTTTGGTTTTTTGTTGTTGTTTTGGGTTTTTTGTTTGTTTGTTTGTTTTTGAGACCGGGTTTCTCTGTGTTAACCCTGGCTGTCCTGGACTTTGTAAACCAGACTGACCTCGAACTTTTGCTTTTTTAACAGGTCATCACCACAGGATTCTGAGCCTCCTGGGCTGCTGCTCTGCCGGGGTCTTCCTGGGAGCGGGGTTGATGCATATGACGGCTGAAGCCCTGGAGGGAATTGAGTCAGAAGTTCAGAAATTCCTGGTGCAGGTGGGTAGCAAAGAAATCAAGTTGCCGGGGCTTGTGGGGCCTGTAAAACAGAAGCCGGGGGCAGAAACCGGGAGAGCGGCAAAGCACAGGGCACGGGTGGGAGGGGTGCGAGGGGTGGGGAGGCTGCTGTTGAGTAGAAGGGTGGAAAGTGGTCGCATCAAGCTTTCAAGGAAGGCTTGATTGCCGAGAGGGCAGGACAGGGAACTAGGGCCGCCTACGACTCGCTCTGATTTGTTTCTGTCTCCCTAGAATAGTACAGGAAGTGGGGGAAACTCGTCTGCTCGTGACGCGGCTGCCACTGTAAGTGTCTACTCTCAGCCCCTATCTGGAGAGCGGAGAGATCCCGGGCTCGAGGAACCTCTTCTCTCGCTTCAAATAACGTAGAGAAAGGCGGTGCTGACCTAATCTTTGTCGGCCCTCAGGAAAAGCCCTAGCCTTCCTCAGTCCTTGCTATCCTGGACTCCCTGACATACTTAACCCCACCCCACCCCCACCCCTCTAGGTTTCTCGCTTCCGCGTGTCCACTCTCAGCCCCATTCCCTTTGCGTCCTGTTGCGTTTTCCCACTCCCTTCGCTCTCGTGGCCCCGTTGTCTTCCTTCCCTTCCTGGCTTACGGTCTGTCTCTCTGTTCCTAGGTGGAGTACCCTTACGGCGAGCTCATCGTCTCTCTGGGCTTTTTCTTTGTCTTCCTTTTGGAGTCGCTGGCATTGCAGTTCTGTCACGGGGCTGCTGGAGAAGCCACAGGACAGGAGGAGGAATGGGGAGAAGGGCCTCATGCCTTTGGATTCCACAAGCACCCGCCTGTACCCTCGCCTTCACGGGGTCCCCTTCGCGCCCTCATCCTTCTGCTCTCGCTGTCCTTTCATTCCGTGTTCGAAGGTCTAGCTGTGGGGCTGCAGCCAACAGTGGCAGCGACGATACAGCTCTGCATTGCTGTTCTGGCTCATAAGGGTCTCGTTGTGTTCAGTGTAGGCCTGCGACTGGTAAAGACTGCGACTGGGTCTGGATGGGCCATGTTCTGCATACTGCTGTTAGCGCTCATGTCTCCTATAGGTCTAGCCCTAGGGCTGACTGTGGCTGCGGGGGCCTCGGGGCCAGCACAGGGATTAGCCCAGGCTGTGTTAGAGGGCGTAGCAGCTGGCACATTCTTATATGTCGCCTTCCTGGAAATTTTGCCCCGGGAGCTGGCTTGTCCTGAGGCCCCTCTGGCCAAGTTTGGCTGTGTGGTCGCTGGCTTTGCCTTCATGGCACTTATTGCCTTGTGGGCCTGAGAGATAGAGTCTTCACAGCTCTTTTGAACCTGGGGTGACTTCTCCTGAGGAGACTTTGATCCTCAGACTTTTTTTTTTTAGTGAGACTAAACATTTACTAGGCATGGACTAACCCTGGTTTTTTTTATATATGTAAGAGCCTGTTCTTGCTCAGGACTTAGAAAGGATGTTTTGTTTGTCTATTTAACTGGAAAATTGGTATTAAGACCATGACTCCAGACTTGCTATTGTGTGCAATTAAATTCCCATTTTTACCCTTTCCTTTCACCCCTATTCTCTGATAGGGAGAAAGGAGATGAGGGTGAGTTGGGACCAGCAGTCATTTTAATGGTTACAGGCCCCTTCCCCCCGTGGAAGGTCTGCTAGAATTTCAACAGCCCCTTATTCCCTTGCCCATGGGAGCTGAGAAACGGAACAGCATTTGGAGGGAGATGAGCATTTAGATGTTTCCCTCCACTGCCTACCTCACCCGACTCTCAGAGCCTGCCATCAGCCCACCACAGCCCTGTTCCTCAGCCGACTCTCAGAGCCTGCCGTCAGCCCACCACGGCCCTGTTCCTCAGCCGACTCTCAGAGCCTGCCGTCAGCCCACCACGGCCCTGTTCCACACCCGACTCTCAGAGCCTGCCGTCAGCCCACCACGGCCCTGTTCCACACTGGGTCTTGCTCTGACCTCTCTTTCTGGCTGTCACCGGCGAAAGATTAAAAACCAGTGTTTACAGAGGGGGACGGCGCCAGATAAATACCTAGGGTGATTATCTGAGGTCTAACCACCTAGTGACTTCCCTTATGTGTCTGCCTGACCAACTGCTACTGAGGACAAGGCAAAAAGCAGCTCGCCCGGAATCGAGGAGGACCAGTGTTGCTGCTCCCCTGCCCTCGTCTAGTTGGAAGTACCTGATACTCAGTGAAGGGACAAGGAAGAGAAGAGCCCTGGAGCTTGCCCGCCCTCACCAGTTTGGCCCTTTTGGTGATTCTTGTGATACTCACTGTGATGGCTCAAATAGCTTTAACATGAAAAAAAGGCTATTTTCTCCTGAATTCATTCCGGTCTCAGTCTCCTCCTTTCTGCTGTATTCTCCCTTCCCCTCCCCCCCTGAAAAAGTAAGAAATCCAAATCTGGTCTCCACAACCAGGGCTCAGTGAGAAAGCAATGGGTGGGCGATAATGAGGGTGGTGGGGGAGGGGCGGTACTTGCTCGGGAACACTGCCCCATGCTGTCTGCTCAGCATTAGGGCCGGGGAGGAAGGTGCTTAGGAGAACCTGGTGTGTGCCAATAGCTCTGAGAACACCTGCGATGCGGCAGGTGCCGTGCTGCTGTTTGTGCGCACTTGCACAACTCCAACAGTGACGTGATCCCTGTGCTAACCTAGGAAAAGCGGCATCCGGAGTAGCTAAAGAACTTGATCTCTTAGCCAGTGGGGCCTCCAAACTCAGTTTCCTGTAACTGTATAGAAAGCTCCATATGGAGTCTCCTTCTTGTGTTTCCCCGTCCAAATGTCCCTGTTTAGCCTGTCTGTTAGAATCCCAGAGCGGAGCAGGGAGCGTGGGGGCATAAGTGAGGCAGCCGAGCGGGAGGGTGTTCAGTACGTATGTGTGGGCAGGGTTTAGATGAAGCAGGAACCATGCAATCAATACTCTGGAGCTGAGTAATCAGCTCACTCCTAGTAGAAGCTGTGATGGCCAGCCCTGGGAGTTGTATCCTTGATCTATAGGGACCCAACCAGAAAGGGGCTAGAGTTATCTTCCTGCTCTGATTTGCTAGTGTCCTGTTGAGTAAAGAAGCCCCAGGGTAGAAACTGCTGGCCCTGCTCTGTAGACCGGTCGCCCTCCAGGGACACGGCTCTGTCCCACATGCCATCTGCTCCTTGCTGTGTTTACCTCAAAGTGATCTGGCTGGAACTTGGGCAGGAGACGTTGACACTTCCATGTGACTATATGGAAGCTGGAGAGCTATCCCTGTCACAGAAAGAACCTGAAGGAGACATGCCTAGCCTCCTGTGCCTCTCTCCGTGTTTGAGTCGCTGGTGTCATCAGCACTTGAGGCCGATGAGGTAGAGTGTGGTACCTCAAGCCTCTGGGTGGCTGGGAATCCTTTATCCTCATCCATCTCAGAGACTGGATTCCCCTTGGGCCTCCTCTCTAAAACCACAAATACTTTCTTTCCTCCCCATATCTATACTTTCTTTCCTCCCCATATCTATTTCTTTCCCTCCCCCCCCCCCCAAATTCTTACCCACCAAGGCCAGGCATATATTTAGTTTAAAGAGTAGTGTGTCAGAAAAGACATGAAGTTCAAGGGTGGGCCCTTCTGGAGAACACCTGGGAGCGTCTCTGGGCCCGGAGAAGGACAGGATGTTTTCAGAGATACAAATAAAAACAACACAGGGAGCAGGAATACGCATAAGAGCCTTGGTGGGGAAGAAGCGAGGCAGCTGCAGATTGGCTGACTCAGCCCTGAGGAGACTGCCACAGAAGGTGAAGGCGACTAAAACAATGAGACTTAAACACAGAGGAGACTCACACGATCCAGGCCAGAGGGATAATCAGGAATGTGTGTGTGGCAATTTTCACATCTTCCTGTGATGACATAAAACACAGGGGAAGTGTTCTCTGGGGCCACATAGGAGTGGCTATGGCCCAGAAAGGACTGAGGTTACCCCACATTCCATGTTCCACCGTGGTGACAGCTGTGTGAAGATTGTTCGTGCTTTCTTTTGGGTCGGTTGGTTGGATTTTTGGTTTGGTTTGGGGTTTTGTTTGTCAGAAGCTCTCTATGTAGCCTTGTCTAGCCTGGAACTCACTTGTAGACCAGGATGACCTCAAACTCATAAATACCTTCCTGTCTCTGCTCCCCAAGTACTGGGATTAAAAGTTGCGCAAAACCATGCACAGAATTCATTGTGTTTTAATAGTAACAGGGCGAAATCATAAATCAAAACCTCAAAGGCCTCAGATGCTGCCTGGTGACATTCTTAGCTTTCGGGGTTAGTGAAAGTCTATGGTCTATTAATTCGTCCCAAAAGATCTTACCTGGTAGTCAGAAAGATGCCAAGTCAGACACAAAGGTGAGTAAAGAATGGCTATTTAGGGAGCTAAAGATAGCTTCAGATAAACTGTAATTAAGCACCCGACTTGCAACATTCCAACTTCTCCACAATCACCTAAGGTCTAATCAGTCAATCAGCCTTGTAGAAGACTCAGTGGTGAACTTTCTTCCATGAACCTCAGCTCACATCTGTCACCTTCTCATTTCTCACAGTCACTCCCTCAAATATTTTTATATACCTAAGAAGAAAAGAACTAGGCTTCCAACAGACTTCCTTCAGAGAGGCAGCTTTTGTTTTTGTTTTGTTTTGTTTTGTTTCTTTTGTTTTTCTAGACAGGGTTTCTCTGTGTAGCCCTGGCTGTCCTAGACTCATTTTGTAGACCAGAATGGCCTCCAACTCACAGAGATCTGCCTGCCTCTGCCTCCCGAGTGCTGGGATTAAAGGTGTGCACCACCACGCCCAGCTGAGAGCCAGCTTTCTATTTCTGCTACTAAGAAGCTGTCTTCTGAAGAGGCCTTTCTAGGAGCTTTCTTGCCTCGCTGTTGCTTTGGGGCTGAGGGACTGGCTTAGCTTGGCTTCGGGATTGTCGCAGTAAGAAGAGGACGTGTGAAGAGCGCAGGAGAAACCAGAGTTTGGAGAATTTATTGGGGGCCGGGCAGGTTGTCAGAAGCCAAGGCTTGACAGCTGCTTCCTTAGTGTGTGTGAGGGCGTGGTGAACCCCAGGACCAAAGATAGAGAGGGATGAGCTGAACCCCAGACTTGCTCGGCTGGGGTAATCTGTGCCTCTTGGTCTTTCCCTGAAGAAGTTTTGGAGTGTCTTGCCTCCCTCACAACAACAACAACAAATAGTTGCTGTTCTTGAACAGGGAGATGACGCCAGAGCGTAGCGGACAGGATGTGTGCGTGCGCACCCCTGAGTTCCCTAGCTAACCTGAGGGGGAGCCCATTGCAGCCAGCAAAGGGCAGGCAAAATGAACTGTGCCTCAGGGGCAATCTGTGAGGGTGCTTACACAATCCTGGCTACAGAATAAATTTCTGTTTTGTGTTCTTAGTGCCTCTTTCTTGTCCTATGTCAAACAGTGTACCCTACATTTCCTAGGGTCTCATCATTAAGATAGCGTGTCCACTGGCAAACAGAGCTGATAAGAAATTAAACCACATTGCTCTGGGCACCATACAATCCTCACCAAACCCTGAGCCTCGGGTTAGAAATCTCTCCTTTCCAGTTACTCCTAAATCACATTTAAAAAGTGGTGTCTCCCACTCCAGCATTTCCTCTGACCATGTTTTTACTGTCGCCTACTGCAAAGTCACTGTTTTGTTGGTACAATCATATATTGAATAAAGACAGGGATATGTTCTGAGAAACATACGTTGGGCTATTTGTTTGTTGTTTGTTTGTTGGTCACTGGACAAGCACTAAAGAAAGCTATGGTGGCTGTAAGGGAACCCCGTGGCATTATGTGATGCTATATATTGGATTGTCCAAAATGTCATCGTGACGCTCACAGATGTTCTTTGAAAAATCTCTTCATGAGATCCAGGTTTTCCAAACTAAAACTGTAAGGCTCTTTTTCACTCTGTTTTTCTGATTTCTCATTCTCATTGAGAAGTCATTTACCTTACCTGCCCCTAAAGTCTGGCATATAATCATATTCCTTGGGGAAAAAAAAAAAACAGCAAGATTCAAAACAGGTCTTGGTTTCAGGACTGTCTTATATTCAAGCCAAGAACAATGAAGCTGTAAGACTGTGAAACTTAGGGATCAGGTAAAGCCACGAAGGACCTGCTGACCACATGGGGGCACTGTGTCTCCATGGGTGAACTAGAATATGGCGGGCCAAAATAATAGGGTCAATCAGGGACGGCAAATGCCCTCCCCCAAGCTCCGGCCGAACATCCTTTCTCCTACCTTAGATTTCTGGAGCAGAAACCTCTATAGTTGTATTCGCATACATGTGCAAATAAATGAAGCTTGTTCCCACTTGTGAAATTACTCTAACAGTAGGACCTTTGTAGGCAGATGCTAGGCAGTGAGAGATCTGTCTTCCTTTCCAAGATACACAGCAGCAGCTAAACAGTAAAGGCCCACTGGGCATTTCATTCTTCACGTTTAGCTCATTTGTGCTAAATGACCCTAGTGATTATAGTCAGGCTTCGCTTTTCTTCAGTGTGACTTTTCGGCAGCCTTTGTTGCCTGACCCAACACCCATCCGAGAGCTAACCCTAACCTGCTAACACCCTCTTCTGACACTGGCCTATGACATATAAATAGGCTTAGGGACAGGGCCATAGCTCAGCAGTATAGCACTTGCCTAGCACTCACAAAGTCCTGGGTTCAATCCCCAGCACAAGGAAGAAAAGGGAACCACACATCAGCATCAAGGACATAGCCTGGCTCACTGCCATGTCTGGACGGGGCTCAGCCTGTCACTCACTGTCACTGAGGAAATGGTACAATTGGGGTTTCAATAAGGCAAACTTCAATGACCTCCCAAATATTCTATCCATATTATTCATAAAGTGGTTTGTGTGTGCGTGCGCACGCACACACACACACACACACACACACACACACACACACACACACACACAGAGTACTAAGTGTTTATGTACATGCACCCACATGTGAAGGCCAGAAGTGGATTTTCACTGTATTCCTCTATCGCTCTACACCCAGTTTTTTGAGACTGGGTGTTGTTCCCCACAGCCCTCTAAATCAAACAGCCACCAATGTCACGCCTGCTTGCAAAAGGTCACCATAGCTAGGCTTATTGACACATGGGAAGGATGCAAGGTCACAGGACCCTCACCTGAGAATTGAACCACTCCTCCAAACCATTTCTGCCCTAACTCCACCCTAACCCCCTCATGGCGGAGGGGAAGACTAGAAGGGAGCTCCACCTGAATAGCAGTGGGGAGCCATCACCTGTGCTGGGTGCAGATGTTCCAGTGGGGAGCCATCACCTGTGCTGGGTGCAGATGCTCCAGTGTGCCTGCCTTAAAGTGGCCCATGATCTCTAAGTAAGCTGAATGAACTCATGGGTTTCCCAGGGTGAACTTTGGTAGAACTGTGCTTTGGTTTGTCACTGACACCTCATGAGGAAGAGTCAGATGTTGCTTAGTTTCACACCATCAGGAAGAAAGTTCTGCCAACACTAGGTCCCAGCTGAAACTGGTACCCACTGATTGGCTAGGCTGGGCGGCTAGTGAGCACCCACTGTCCTCCAGCCTCTGCCTCCCCACACTGGGATTGTAGCTGCGCAGCCAAACCCAGGTTTCTAGATGTGTGTCAGGGATGTGAGCACAGGTCTTCATGATTGCACAAGAATCTTACTGGCGGAGCCATCGTCCCCAGCCCTTCCTTCTTTTGCTTCAAGAGCTCAAGAATCAACCCACAGCAGCTACAAGATATCTGCCTGAACCATGCTGGGTGCAGTGGCACATGCCTGTACTCCCAGCACTCTGGGAGACAGAGTCAGGGGGATCTTTGTGAGTTCAAGGCCAGCCTGGTCTACAAAACGAGTCCAGAACAGCCAGGGCTACACAGAGAAACCCTGTCTCAAAAGAGCCCCCCCCAAAAAAAAACCCCAAAAAACAAAAAACAAAACATCTGGGGCTGGAGAGATGGCTCAGAGGTTAAGAGCACTGACTGCTTTTCCAGAGGTCCTGAGTTCAATTCCCAGCAACCACATGGTGGCTCACAATCATCCATGTGATCTGATGCCCTCTTCTGGCATGAAGTATACATGCAAGCATAGCACTGTATACATAATAATGCATACATAAATAAATCTTTTTTCTTTAAAGCCATCTGAATCCCCTGATTTTTACTCATATTTGTTTAACAGCCTCTTAAGGAACCCTAGTTTAGCTCCCAGACTCCCTGGATGTCATCAGTAAATAAAAGCCTCAAAGAAGTCCCCTTTTGCTGTGGCCTTCTGGAGTCTTCCAAATGGAATGAACTTATAAGCAGCCCATGCCCTGTGCTAAGTAGCATTCAGAGTACTGGCTTAATATCCACCACCCAGACAGGGTTCCTCTGTGTAGCCTTGGGCTGTCCTGAAACTTTCTCTGTAGACTACGCAGGCCTTCCATAGATCCGCCTGCCTCTGCCTCCCTGAGTGCCGGCACTAAACGTGTGCACCACCGCTGCCCAGCTCTGGCTTACTATCTTATTAAATGATCCACCTAAAATGAAATCTAGGTAACCCCAAGGAGTATCGTGAAAGATGGGTCTTCAGGCAGTTAGCTTCCTTTTTTATTTTACTTTATGCATATGGGTGTTTTGCCTGCATGTTTGTCTGCATACCACATGCATGCCTAGTGCCCTCAGAGGCTCGAAGAGGGCCCTGGATCCCATGGATCTGGAGTTATGGGTGTTTCTGAGCTGCCGTGTGGGTGCTGGGAATCGAAACCAGGTCTTCAGATAGTAACCACTAAGCCATCTTCCAGCCCTTCAGTCAGCTTTCCTTTGGTTTTGAGACAAGAGTTTCCTGTTTATCTTTGGCTATCCTGATATTCACTCTGTAGACCAGGCTGGCCTTGAACTCAGAAATTCAAGTGTCTCTGCCTCTTTAGAGGCAGTGTGCCACTACCACCATCTCTCAGCATAGTCAGCTTCCTTTTTTTGTTTGTTTGTTTGTTTTTCGAGACAGGGTTTCTCTGTGTATCCTTGGTTGTCCTGGACTCCCTTTGTAGACCAGGCTGGCCTCAAATTCACAGATATCCACCTGCCTCTGCCTCCCAAGTGCTGGGATTAAAGGCGTGCACCACCACCACCCAGCTAAAGATGTATTTATTTATTACGTATACAGTGCTCCACCTGCATGTACAGAGGGCATCAGATCTCATTACAGATGGCTGCGAGCCACCATGTGGTTGCCGGGACTTGAACTCAGGACATTTCGGAAGAGCAGCCGGTGCTCTTGACCTCTGAGGCACCTCTCCAGCCCTCGGCTTCCTTAAAGAACATGATTCTGATGGCATCTCTGAAACCCTAGTCTCTCAGTGACCCGCAAATGATAAGGTCTGCAACAGCTCCTCGTTCCCAAGCTTAAAGACATGATTGATAGAAAGAACAGTGTCGTTTCCTTGGGCCCCGTGGTCACATTCTGTGAAGTGTCTGTACCCCCCACAAGCCACCCCAGGTTATAGCGCTTTAAGGGGGGCAAGGAGAAGTAAGAGTGGGACAGGGCACAGGCACACTCAGACCCAGAGTAACAATGCTGCTCAGTTTCCTCTATAGTTTATTGTCACAGCAGAACTTGTGCAAGACAGGAGGTCACTCTCTATAGAGAACGGTATTGGTCAGAGGCTGAGGGAGCCCTGCTCACCCTTGTGCCAAGCCCCAAGCGGTCTGACCTAAGTTCTCTCCCCTCGTCTCACTCTAGGTGCACACTGATAGCTACCAAAAGTTAGTGCGGCCAAAGGGCCCAGGCCCCTCCCTACAGCCCCTTCTTACTCGCTGCCCACCATCTCCCATTCTCACTTTCTTCTTACATGCCGGACATTGCTGTCGTGTGTTTTAAGGGCCACTGACCCACCAGCCTCCCCCTGATCGACATTCATTTAGGACCATTGCCTTCGGAGGCCTGATGCATCAAGGCAAAGCTACTGTCAGCTTTGGGGGATGGAGACCCCCCATTTCACACCCCCCAACACAAACACACACCAGCTCTCTCACCCTTGCAAATATGGGATAAAGAGGGGGAAGGGATGAAGGCCCCGTGACAGCTTTAACAACTTACTACTCCCCATCTACAGGCACCTGGGTCAGGGAGAGAAGACACAAGCCTTCTCAACTCCCAGCTGGGAGAGGGGATCATTTAGAGGGCCTGGACCTCTAAGAGATATTAGGACATCTCACCTAGGAGCTAGAGGAAATCACAGGTTAAAGGTCAAGGTTAGGGTAGCTATTAAAGATCAAGGTCGTCTCCCTGCATGATCTGCCCATTTTCCTTGTGTACTCTGGCCCAGCGCCCTGGTACGCCTCTCAAGCTAGTGCTGCGGGAGGTGAGGGCTGGGTTCCACACCAAGGCCACAAGGGTCGTTCAACAGGAGACTTCCATGGTGTGCCCTGGGGGTCCAGACGGGAGAGTTCCAGACTCGCTACTCTGCGACAGGGTACGGGAGCGGGACCGGCTGCCATCAATGGACGCTGCGCTGGTCAGAGATGCTGTGCGAGACCGAGATAGGCGAGTCATGCAGGATGAGGCCACTATTGAAAGAGAACGACAGGCGAGCCGTCAGAGATGAGGGGAGGAGCTGGTGACTTCAAGTGGGGCCTAGGTGAAGACCAGAGCCGCAGCCGGGGGCGGGGCCAGAGAGTCAGTCGACCTAAAACAGGCCTGCCCGCATGGCGCCATCCTTCCCCTCTTCACAGCAGCCTCTGTCCCAGTACTCACTGTAGCCCATGCCTTGCAGGAAGTACTTGAAAGCCTCGGTCAGCTTGCCTGGCTGTGGGCATGTCACAAGGAGAGAGAAGAGTCAGAGAGGTATGGTTAGACACCATGGAAGCGACAAGGCCGCAGTGGTGGCAAAGGGGACAGCTCAGGGGGCCCAGTCATCCGTCCCATCTCCCCACCCCAACGGTCGGCAGGGTGCTCACCTGGGTCAGCTGTGGCTGACCTCCGGAGTCAGCCATCTGCTCAGGAAAGGAACCACCCAGAAAAGAAGGATACGGGGACATGTCAGGTGATCCGTGCAGAGGGAAAGGGGGCTCTTTCCTACCAGCTTCCTGATTTACTCCCTGTGTTCGCTTCTGCGTTGACCCATAATGAACCCACAAGGCTTAGACGCTGGAATTTAGAGTATGTATGATCCTGGACTGGGGCCGAGAAGCAAGCGAGGCTTAGAGGAGGGCCACTGACCTTGAGGAACGAGGTCTGTGTGGGGTCCAGTTTTGAGTTACACTCCACCTGGAATAAGGAGACTGAATGAGTGACTGTCACCCTCTCCACAACCCTCCAAGGGACACTGCTCTTTTTCCTTTCCCTGCCAGCTCCCTACCTAATTACTTTTGTTTTGTTTTATTTTTTCGAGACAGGGTTTCTCTGTGTAGCCTTGGCTGTCCTGGACTCACTTTGTAGACCAGGCTGGCCTCGAACTCACAGTGATCCGCCTACCTCTGCCTCCCAAGTGCTGGGATTAAAGGCGTGTGCCGCCGAGCCTGGCTCCTAATCACTTCTTATTCCTGAGGCCCTAGAGTTGCTCCTCCTGTCCCAGAGTTTGGATCCACTTCTGACTCCAACATCCTCTCCCTACCCCACCCCCTCCGGAAGCCACTACTGACCACGGCATCTTCATGAGGTGCTTGGTCTCCTACCACCAGCATCACAGGGCACCTAGAGGCACAGGGTCGGGGAGAAGGCAGTGAGCCCTGCAAGCCCTCACCCACCACTTCCCAAGAGTAGCCAGACAAGTGTCTGGCTCCAAGGAGGAACCAATCCGCAAGAGGATCAGAGATGGAAATCCCATAGGGAGGCACCTTGTTACACAGAACTGAGTGAGGGAGACAGGTAAATTCTCTACAAAGGGGAAGGGATGCTGGTACCAAGGGACAGTGCAGAGGTAGAGCAAAGCCCTATCCGCCAGCATCTTACTTGAGGGTCATCTCACCACCTCGCTCAAAATTCAGGTCCCGGCGGCTGCAGAGGGTTCAAAGAGAAGTTGTTTTTGACAGGCAATGCTGGGTACTTAGGTAAGCTACCTCCTCCATGGGAAGCACCCTCCTGCTTTTTATAGCCAACTATTGGTGATTAAAAGTAAATACTGAGGGCCGGGGTTGCAGCTTGGTGCTAGAGTACCCACTTACTTAGCATCTACAAGGCACTAGGTTTGATCCCCAGCAGTTAAAAGGGGAGCAGGGGCCAGCATAGAAAATGGCAGGCACACACCGAGAGCATGGCACCTGGGCCCACTTGTGCCCTAGATCTCTGGTCAGAGGCCACTGAGGGAGAGGAAGGACACAAGAAGGGAGCCCCTTACTCCTGCCCGGAAGCTGCGTACCACAGCCTGCCTGCAATGCGCACTGTGCACGGCCCTCTCTCCCTCTGCGCACGGCCCTCTCTCCCTCTGCACACGGCCCTCTCTCCCTCTGCGCACGGCCCTCTCTCTCCCTCCCCGCTCCCACTCCTCCATGGGCACGCAGCCCCACTCACTTGTTGTAGCTGTTCCAGTACAGTTCAATGTTCTCCAGGTTAGGCGCATGTGTGATGATGTTTCTATACTTTTGTATCAACTCAGAATTTCCAGAAAGCTCTTCCTGAAGCACACACAGGAGAGATAAATTAGGGTTGGGAAAAGAAGCCCACAAAGACGGAAACTATCCTCAACAGCCCAGACCCCATCCTACCCAAGAAAGTCACCCCAAAGCGTTCAAGTCCCCGATGGCCGCCTCCACTTCTTCACCTCCCGCAACCACTTACCTGGCTGAAAAGATGTCCGAGAATCATCTCCGAAATGGAAGAGGTAAGGCCTGTTAACTACAAGGGCAGGCAAACAAGTTCAGGATGGTGGGGGGGGGGGGGGCGGGGGGGGGGGGGGGGGGGAGACCCAGGGAAAGCAACACAGCTTCATTTTTGTGTCCCACTCTGCCCTCCTGGAGGGTCCAAGTGTGCTCAGTTACACTGGCAGTGTCATCCTGGGACAGACCCCACCCTACGTGTCAGAACACGAGGCCCTCCAAACCTTGTGGGCTGCCCAGTCCATCCAGCCCTTGGCATTGGGGTCGATGTTGATGAGAACAAGGCCTTCAACTGAGTCGGGGTGGTTCAGCTGAAGAAGAACAGAAAGGAGATCAGCAACGGCCACTCCTTCGGCTCTGCCTCTTCCGAACCCCGTCCACCCCTTCCCTCTTTCCTTCCAAAATGCTGGAATTACAAAAGCCCGTGGGCTGTGCCTGCAATATTCTATCTCACACGGGGGGGGGGGGCCCTCCGCTCCTCAGTTTAGCAGTGTTTGCCTCTTACAGCGTATCGTGACAGAACATAGGCTCCAGCTCCGACACCAACTCCAATTATTGAAGAGAAACTGTAAAATGAAAATGTACGCGTCACGGCTCTGGCAGCCAAAATCTGTCACGGCCCAGTCGCTTCAAGCTCGTCATCCATCCTGAGGTCGTGGCCACAAAAGAGGATGGCAAAGGACCTTCCTCTACAGATGTAAAAAGTAAGGCACTCAGAATGCCTGGTGCTGCCTGTGGATCCCTGACGCCCATCCCCATCCTGAACTTCCTCTTAGAGAACTAGTGTTTTGAAAAGAAACACACATCTCTTCCTACACACACAGTGTATCCATTCTCAACTCTCAGAAACGAGTTTGACTTGCTCTTGAGTCCTGGTTCCACGGAGGAACTGGAATTATTGACCTTACAGCATAATATGAACCAGGTGTGGTGTTAGTCGTTTGGGAAAAGGGAGGAGACAGGCGAGGAAGTAAAGCAGAGTTGCTGAGAGCCAGAGTGCCCAAGAAAAGATCTCAGGGACCCAGGGCTGGCAAGCCGGCCCAGCAGTCAAGAGCACTTCTAACTTCTTTTACAGAGCATCCCAGTAGGATTCCCAGCACCTACGTGGTGGCTCACAACCGTCTCTTTTTTTTTTTTTTTTTTTTTTTTTTTTTTTTGGTTTTTCAAGACAGGGTTTCTCTGTGTAGCCTTGGCCATCCTGGACTCACTTTGTAGACCAGGCTGGCCTCGAACTCACAGCGATTCGCCTGCCTCTGCCTCCCGAGTGCTGGGATTAAAGGCGTGCGCCACCACGCCCGGCTTCACAACCGTCTCTTACTCAAGTTCCAGAGGTTCCAGTGCCCTCTCCTGGCCCCCGTGGGCACCAAGCACATACACGATACACACACATACATGCAGGGAAACACTCCTACACACAAAATAAAAATAAATAAATCTGAGAAAGAGAGAAAGCCCAAGAATTAGTCTCTCCCTCTGCACGCCAGAGGGCCCTTGTGCGGCTTATCTTCCTCCTTTCATTGTCTTACACACCTGGCTCCCACTGTACCAAGGTGACGATGGAAGACAGGAATGGGGACCAAGACAGGTCTATCTAGTTCCTTAGGGATGACGTCACCCATACCCCTCCTTGCCTGACTTCCAGATCAGAGAAGCTTCCCGTAAGGCCAAGACAGGGCCAAGTTCAAACTCTTTCACTTCCTCTCTCCCACTCAGCAGTAAGACTACTCAGATGGCTCCAGTCACCAGTCCAAGCCCACTGCCCGTCTTCCCAGCAATCGAAGTGAAAAGCATGGGAAAGCAAAGGCATACTGAGACCAAAGTTAGCGCAGGACCCATGGTGACCACACTCTAACGGCTTCCTTAGGCTGAAAAGAAAATTTGGAAAGACCCCTGAGGCCTCTCACTTTAAGTACTGCAGAATGCAAGGGATCATGTCTGCGAGCTGGTCCAGAGATGGGTACTGATACCTAGAAAAAGAGAGAAATGTTAGAGTCACCAACATGTGCCCACACCTCTTCCCTCGCGTGACGTTCGTGTCCTCTGCCTCCTTCACGTTCATCCTCTCTGGCGCACTGTGCACTCCCTCGCCTGCACCCCCAACACACACACACACACACACACACACACACACCTGCTTATGAAAAGGGGTAAGGAACTAATTCTTACCCCAAAGGGAACACAGGAGCTCCCTCTTCCATTCCAGGGGCATCCACGTGAACCCGCACAAAGTTCTGAATGATTTCTTGCATATCCCCGAACTGAAACAGTGGCTGGAAGCAAGATTTATCTAAAGAGAACCCACATTCCCCCCCACAACAACAAAATCAGAAGGAGAAAAGCACACCCTCATGTCAGAGCCCACCCTCTTGCTTCTAGTGTGCCTCGGGGCTACCTGCCTTGACAACACCCCCAAACGCACTAGGTTTTCCCCTCCCCTGCCTCTTTCCAGAAAGAAATAGAAGAAGAAACGAAGGCCATACAGTTAAGTCCTACATCGTGGTAGGTGAATATCGCTGGGCGTTTGGGTTTAGGGGTGCCATACACGGTAAAAGTGACGGAGCCATAGGGTGTCTCGACAGAGTGAGTCTGTAAAAAAAAAAAAAAAGCTACCATGGGGCAGGGGGGCGAGGAATATACTGAAATTCTTCAGAAGGGGGAAAGGCAAACCACAAACACTTAAAAATAGGATTGATGAGTTTTTAGGAAAATACGACAGTGGGAATTGGGTCTGAGGGTAGAAAATAACAAGGCTGAAGATTAAGGAACTCAAAGGCGAGAGAAAGAAGGGAAGACGGGAGAAATGTGGGGAGTGGGAAAAAAGTGCCGAGGGCCAAACTAGGGCCCTCTCAATAGTGGGAAAGAAGAGCTCCTTCTCCCACCCTGGCGTTGTCCCCAGAGTTACCTGTCCCTGGTCCAGGAGGATTCGGGCAGCTAACTCGGCCTCCTGGAGAGACACACACAGACAGACAGACACAACACGTGGAAAGACAGACACGAAGAGGTGGTGGGAAAAGAGAGAACCAAAGACACCAAATACAGAAAGAGTGACAAAAAGGAGACAGGAAAGGATGGTTAGTACAGTGACAGGACAAGCTCTGGGCTCCCCTTCTGCTGTGTGGGGAACACGAGATGGAGGGAGGAGATGGATAAAAGAGGGTGTGGCCTCAGGATGAGAGCCAAGGGCCTGGGGAGGCCAGGAGGCAACGGGGATATTTCAGAGTACGGGATTGAGGCAGGGAGTCAGAGAGTGTCCATTAACCTTGGCAGTCTCCGGCGTTTGTCCTGGCAACAGCGGCTTCTCCTCAGTGATCTGCACCTCCTGAAGCTCTGCCATGGTGGCCTGCCAGGATAAGAAAACAATAAAGCAGCCGGGTGGGTGGTGGCGCACACCTTTAAGCCCAGCACTCGGAAGGCAGAGAGAGGCAGGTGGATCTCTGTGAGTTCGAGGCCAGCCTCGTCTAGAAAGTGAGTTCCAGGACAGCCAGGGCTACACAGAGAACAGAGACACTCTGTCTCAAAAAACAAAACAAAACAAAAACAACAAGAAGGAAGGAAGAAAACAATAAGCCTAGGAGGTGGTTCAACCTTTATACTCTCAGCCCAGGCCAATGCAGGGTGCAGAGGTACCCAAGAGGTGAAAATTCCAAGACACTCAGAGGCCTTTTCTGGTTTCCCTACCCCCCCAAAAGATGGCAAAATCAGGAAGAGCACAAGTCTCTTCAGACTGCCAGCCCCACTACTGCCCCCCAACCTCGACACTCACACCCCAGGGTGCTCCACTTGAAGCAATGTGGCTCCAGTTTCTTAAACGATATTAGGGAACACTCCACACTCCCTGTTGTAGCTCACTGAGTACGCTCTTAGTGTACTAAGGGACAGGATAGTGACAGTTCACAATTGACTATGACCTTCAACTACAGGCCAATGTCAGCATCTCGAGGGGCTGAAAATGACTGAGGCAATGACCAGCTGAGGGACATAAAAATCCAACCCAACCGACGTCTCCCTTTCTCTGGCGACTCAAGACTCTGCTTCCCAAGAACAAGTAAGTGGGCGTACATCAACGCTGGAAGGTCTGCAGAGCAGCAGAGCACCTGTGCAGACTTGCCAAGAAAGGAGAGGCAGAAAGGGGTGGGTGGGGTCAATTTACTAAGCTCCTATTGGCTCGGTGCGGTGAGACTAGAGGTCAGGGTTCTCAGTCCTGACTCGGTCTGAGAAAACACAGGAACAAGGTGAATGACATGGGAGACAGACTTGTGTCTTTTAGGGACATACAGCCACAGCCAAGACCCAAAATGCCAGGGTCACTAACCCTCCCTAATCGCCACTGAGTCCAGAGAACACGACCTCTGTAGGCTTTAATCAATACAAGCTGGAGGGGCCTGCCTGGCAACAGCAGCAGGTCCAGGCTGGGTGGGGTATGGAGAGAACGGAGGGCTGACATGGCGACAGAGCATGACTGTGTCAGAACATCTGGGTCCTACCCTACTGCCACTATTATGTGACCTTGTCTGGTCAGTTACTACTCAGTTTTGACAGTCCTCAGTTGATATGTAGGTAGTACAGCATGACCTTTTCCTTCAACACCTAAAAACAAAACAAGCTCCACGCTTTTCATCTCTCCCCTCCACGCAGTCTAACTCTAGGTCCGGTGGAGAAAGGGGAGGAGAGATAGGGCGGTCCGGTAACCTCCGCACTTCCCCCGACTGCCAGCCAGCAAGTACCGGCAGGGAAAGGATGGGTAAGACTTGTGACTGGCCGCTCCCAGAACCCGAAACCTGACCCTAGGATTCCCTAGCTGCCTGCTTGTCCTCGACTGGACCAACACCCGCGCACGGCCGACACATAGCGCCTAGGACCCTAGATACCCTCTGGAGCGCGCCCCAAACACGCCCTGCACTTTGCAGCGCCTCCGTCTTTGTGCGCAGCAGCGGAGCGCCTGTAGGCCAGCCCGGTCCTCTGCGCCGCAGGCCGGGGACCAGGACCACAATGCCGACCCTCTTTACCCGCGCCTTCCCAGCCCAGAGGCGCGCTTGCCCCTCCCCCTACCTGCTGCAGCCGCCGCGGTCGGTGCCACCTTCACTTGCCTTTGACTTAGGTCCGCCCTCACTCCGGCTCCCCCACAGACCCGCCCCGGACCCGCCCCTGGGCCATCTCCCAGCAGATCCGCCCCGACCCCCATAAACACGCCTGGTAACTCGCCCCAGCCTCCCGGGAAGGGGCGGGGGGGGGGGGGACTAGGGAGCATACTACTGGGCTGTTCATAGGCTCTCCCGGCGCTCCCCACAACCCCGACCCACGTGAAGTGGGGTGTGCGTGGAGAACCCTTAAGCCTCTAAATGACCCCTGCGCCCACCTCAACGGCGCCCCCTACTGTGACCTGGCTCTGCCAGGCTCACTTTTGGCTCTCTTCCTAGCCCCCCAGATTGAGTGGCGGCGATGAAGAGGGGAGGCCAAGCCAAGGTGCCCACGTCCCAGGATTTCAGCTCCGCCCGCCCGGAAGCAGAGAGCTAGGTCAAGGAAGGGGGAGGTGGGTGAGGGCCACCGCTCAGACCAGGTCTCGGGAGGTAGAGGCAGTGGTGCCAGCGTGTCTGGGGACCGGGCGTCGAGGGCGCGGGAGTTCGGAACGCTTGGGGTGCCAGTACCTTCCCAGCCGTGTCCCGCCGCCTGCTCTCCAGCCGCTCCGCAAGAAGTTGGACAACAAGCCGGGGAGGGGGGGGCCGGGAAATGCTGGGGGCCGCTATAAATAGAGGATGAACGTAGGAGGGGGAAGATGATGGCCAACAGCGACTCCCGGGTCAAGGCCCCAACGGGGAGGCGTAAGGGAGGGGCTGGGGACCCCCCAAGGGCTCTAACTCCTGTGTAAACAGGCGCGGAGGCGGAGCTAACCCTGCAAGGGTGGAGTAAGAGTTTGGGGAGGACTCGATGTCCTGGGCTAAGACCCAAGAGACCCTGTGGCTGAGGCGCTAACCCCTCCTAGTCCAACCTCTAAAAGGAGGGCGAGATCAGTTCTGAAAGGCTGAATAGCAGTACCCCGTTGCAGATGCCTCCTGGGCTGCTGTCTCCTAGGCCCGACTGTGACTCTCGGTGCCTGTGTGAATTTACCTCCTATCCTAGACTTCCACAAGAGTCACATCTGAGACACGCCCACCTTGCCCTCTTTAGAGGAGGCTTGCTGGAGTGGAATGGATGATGTGGCTATGGGGGTTGAAAGTTGTGTTAGGCAACCAGATTGAATTTCCCCACATGCCCTCGTTCTCGCACCCCTGCTCCCAGGATCAACCCTACCCCATCCCCCCTCAGCCTAGTTCCAGACTTGCCATTTCGGGGGCTGGGCGCCAGGCCAGTTGAAAACAATGCCCAATGGAACTGGAACTGCCAACTGCAACACCAGCGCAGACTGCTTCCCTCAGGACCCCCAGATTGCCCTCCCCCCTGCCTGGGAACTACCCTCACCACCCACAACCCCCCTCCCCAAGGCACATCAATGCCCCTTTCATCCCCACTTGGCAGGTCTGCTGGAAAGAAGGAGAGGCCAAGACAGAGGAGGAGGAGACCTGGAGAGGGTCAAACCCAGCTTAAAAAGAAAAAAAGAAAGAAAGAAAAAAAACCACACCCGTAGACCTAAAGAGCTTCCTATATCCCCCAAATGGAGGCCAAAATTTTCCTCTGTTCTTTTCTCCTGCTCTCTTCATTAAGTATTGTCCTAGAAACTGGCACTGAAACCTGGCATTCTAGCCTCATGCCTGGCCCCTGGGTGCAGATTTAAGGCTGTCTTGGACAAGAAGCCTGCTGGAATTAAGATCACACTTACAGATGGGTAAGATACTAAGATACAAAAGATCTCCACAGCAGGTTCTTTCACATGTCTGAAGTAGACATACTTGGAGTGGGGGAGGGAGAGACTGAAAGGTTCCAGCATCTAAATCCGTCTCTGGGTCAGGATGACTCAGGGGAACTTGATAAGGGGCAGGCACAGGGGCTTGGGAAGGACCCAGAGGTGGGAAATTTCCACAGTTAGTTCCTGGACCTAGGTGGGGGGGGTCTCTAGGCAGCTCCTAATGACACAAAGAAAAGATAGTTCTGCCTCATCACTCTTTACTGTTAGGACAGGTTCAAGGCAGACCTGAGTGCAAGCGTCCCAACACGGACAGTATCTAGCCTACTTTCCCTGGGTCAAAAGCAGTTTCAAACAATACTTTCAGCTAAGTGACAGTTTGAAGCACATGTGATGTGCAGACCACTAGATAGATAGATGGAATTCAAAGAAGTGCCATGTTTTGGTCAGTTTTGTGATCCAGGGATTGAGGACACACACACACACACACACACACACACACACACACACACATCTATATCTAGATAGATAGATAGATGGATAGATAGATAGATAGATATGTTGCTAGGGAAATGATCTACAAGATCAACACTCGGGAGGCAGAGGCACTGTGAGTTCAAGGACAGCTGGTCTACAGAGTGAGTCCAGGACAGCCAAGACTACACAGAGAAACCCTGTCTCGGGGGGAAAAAAACCCAATGTATAGAGAACAGTTCTTGTAGCAGGCCCCCACTGCTCTCCAGTGGGAGAGAAGAACTTTTCATTTCTCCAGAATGATATAAGTAACCCCTGATGAGGAAATCACAAGTTGGAGATGCAAAATGCTTAAAACTAATTTTCTTGCAGCTCTCTACCAACCATGTATGGGTTTGTAAAGCATAGTATTTATTGTTCAAACACTCGAACTTGTTTGTACCAAAAAATTTCAGGGCCCCTAGCCTCCACCCCAGGAGGCTAGAGGCCTCTGGCTAAGTAAGAGTTTCTGTAAGTCAGATTAAAGAACTTTTGTTTCTAGGGTAAACTGCCTGGACGAGAAGTGGGATAAAAGGCAGAGAGCAGAAGAGAAAGTGCAGGCAGAAAGGCAAGAGCTACTCGGAAGAGTTTAAGAGTAGGTAGTAGGCGTGATCCCCAAATCTGTAGTATTGTCCTAAACTGTACAGAGGGGGAGACTAAAGCCCAGAAATACTAATGACTTGCCCATGGCAAGCTGATAACACACCTAGGATTTGAATCTCCACCAGATTCACCCCTCTCCAGGGTCCATTTTCTTTCCACCAGGTAACCTTGAGTGTATGACTATTACACCGTTAGGACCCCAGCTAAGAGCAACATCAGTGAGAGGTGGTTGACACGTGGTGAGATAGACGGGGGCCAAGTTGTGCCCTTGAAAGGATGTTTTGTTTTGTTTATGTGTCTGAGCATGAATGTATGCATTAGAGTGCAATGCCCATGATGGGCCCGAGACAACAGATCCCTCTGGACCTGAAATCACTGGCAGTTGTTAGCTGCTTGGTGTGGCTACTAGGAATTAAACCCAGGTCCTCTGCAAGCTCATTAAGTGCCCCTAAGCACCATGGAGCCATCTCTGTAGTTCCAGCTACTCTTGAGTCATAGCATAGTCATTCTGTGAGGCAGGGTATCAAGAATTCCTCAAAGTGGCCATGTGTCTAAGGCTGGCCTTTGCCTCCAGAGGTCTGTGATTACAGGCACATGTCATTGTGCTCAGGTGCCATAATCTGTTCTCCAGCAGGAATAGTCAATAGAAAATCCTGTTTGACAGGGAGCATTATCTAATGGGGAAAGGGTATCAGGGCTGGTTTGTGGAGTAGAAAGGAGTAAAGCATTGAACCTAGAAAAACAGCCATTCAGAAGCACCAGATAATTGTCTTTTTTCTCTCTCTTTTTTTAAATGCTCATTGGTGTTTTGCCTGCACATAGGTCTATGTGAGGATGTTAGATCTTGGAGTTACAGACAGTTGTGAGCTGCCATATGGGTGCTGGGAATTGAACCCAGATCCTTTGGAAAACCAGTCAGTGCTCTTAACTGCTGAGCCATCTCTCCAGCCCCAGATAATTGTCTAGATGTAAAGTAAAAATGACTTGGGCCTGGAGAGAGAGTTTGGTGGTTAGAAGGCCTAAGTGCTCTTCCAGAGGACCTGGGGGTTCAATTCCCAGCACCCACATGGCCACAGGATCTGTTGCTTTCCTGATACCAATTCTGGCTTCCATGGGGGCCGGACCCACACATGGTACACAGACATGCATCCCAGAAACACACTCAAACACATACATACACAAATGAATAAATTGGAAGAAGACTTGAATAAGGATGCAAGAACAGGAATGGAAAGGAATGAATTTATTATTTTTTGTTTTGTTTTATTGTTTGAGACAGGGTTTCTCAGTATAGCCCCGGTTGTCCTGGGACTCACTCTGTGGACCAGGCTGACCTTGAACTCAGAGATCTTCCTGCCTCTGCCTCCTGGGTGCTGGGACTAAAGGTGTGCACCACCGCCTCCAGGCAGGAACAAATTTATAAAATGATAAACTGTTTATAGCAATCAGGACCTGATTAGATAAGACAAGAAAGTGGCCAAGCTCTGTTGTTGGGTCCCTGAGGTTCATCTCTTACAGGGCTTTCGTCCAGAAACCGTTAAGGGTTCTTGGAACTGCTCAGAAACTTATCTGGGGGATTTTCAGAGTTTGAGACTTACTCTGACACATTGCACTCTACTTTAGATAGATCTATTTATTTAATAAATAAATTACACCTGTGCACCTGCAGGCCAAAAGAGGGCATCAGATCTCACTACAGATGGTTGTGAGCCACCATGTGGTTGCTGGGAATTGAGCTCAGGACCTCTGGAAGAGCAGTCAGTGTCCTTGACCTCTGAGCCATCTCTCCAGCCCCTAGATAGATCTTGTATTATATTCCAGGTCCTCTGCTTGCCGCCCCCCACCCTTCTCTTGACTCAACTGTAGAAGATCCTTAAAAATCTCTGTTGCAGTAGTTTTTCTCCCACCAGAGGGATTCCTCATCCTGGTCAGTGCCCCTGGGCTGGGAGGTCAGACAGGAGGCAGGGTTCAACTCGAGCCAGCCTGTTCTCCTCCATCCCAAACGCTTTAGTCATTGCATCTCCCCAAAATGTACATGCTAAGATCCTCCCTGCCGACATGGTGTTATTAAGAAGTGGGATTTTGAGGGGATCATGATGAGGTTTCATGAGGGTATAAGGGTGAGATTTCAAGAATGAGATTAGTACCCTGATAGGCCAAGGGAGCTCTACCATGCGAGGGCCTTGTAAGTGAGGCCTAAACTTGTAAGATTACTAAGCTGGGCTGAGGTGACTAGGAGAGTTTGATCATCTGAAGATGCCAACAGACTGGCCACTTGCTCAATTCAGAGGTCATGTCTTGCCACCCACAATTCCAAAGTCTTTACAAAGCTTGAAGTTCTTGTTCATTTCAATGTCCTGGCTGGACATCTCTCCAAAGACAAGAAATTGATGGATCTCTGCTTCTGATGCTGGAAGGAAGACAGTAGAGAGACCAAGCCATAGCCAGAGGTGATGTCATGGAACACTGTGACATCACAGTGTTTCTTTTCTGCTTTCTTCACCTACTTTTGCCTCCCTGTTGCCACACCTTCTCCTTAGTCATCTGGCTCCCACATAGCTGCACACACAGGCATAGACACCACCTGGGCTCCCAGGTATATGACAGTGGTGGGTAAGGGTGACTCCTAACGCAGAGGGGTTTGGGCTTGAGCGACAGGGAAGAGGACAGTCATTCCCGGTGCTGCCGTAGTTTAGCATGCTCCTTACCCCTCAATCATCTCATCATCCCCCACTCCCCAGCCCTCTGCCCCACTATCCCCCAACCCCCTGCAGTTGACCATGGCCTCAGAAGCAGAAAGAACATTCCATCGATTTGCTGTCTTTGGAGAATCGTCCAGCAGCAGCAATGAAATTACCAACAAGAACTTCTCCAAACTCTGTAAAGACTGTGGCATCATGGATGGCAAGGCAGTGACCTCCACAGATGTGGACATTGTATTCAGCAAAGTGAAGTAAGGGGCCAAAGGTGGCGGGTGAGGTGAAGTGAAAAGATAACTGGTCATAGCATAGTTTGTTTTTGTTTTTGAGACAGAATTTCTCTGTGTAGTCGTGGCTGCCCTGAAACAGACTGGTCTCGAACTCACAGAGATCCACCTGCCTCTGTATTCTGAGTGCCGTGAGTAAAGGCGTTTGCCACCAGCCTGGCACTGTCTGGCATAGTTCTTAATGATGGAAGATTTATAAGGAGCATCTGGCAGATGCTGGGCACGGTTCCTGGTCTCAAGATTCATTGGCAGGATAAAATAGGCCATGCCTGACTAAGAGAAAGGTAGATGTTGGGAGGTACCGACTTCACACGCCACAGTAACTGGATTTCTGTCTGACTGGCCAGGGCCAAGAACGCCAGAACCATCAACTTTCAACAATTTCAAGAGGCAATGAAGGAGCTGGGCCAAAAACGCTTCAAGGGGAAGAGCCCAGATGAAGCTTTGGAAAATATTTACAAACTCATGGAAGGCAAAGACCCTGCCACTACTGGGGTTACTGTGAGTGACCTCTTCATTTTTTGTCTGATCTTTTCCTTCCTTTCTTTCTTTCTTTCTGTCTGTCTTTCTACCTAGCAGGATCTTACTCTGTTGGCTTAGACTAGCCTAGAACTGGGCTGTATGACCCAAGCTAGTTTTGAACTGCAGGTCTGCTAGCTTCAGCCTCCCAAGTGCTAGGATTATTACAGGTGTGTGCCCCCACGCTGACCTCAGTGACAAGAGTCTTCATCTCCAGCCCAAAACCTGTCTTCCCTAGACTCTATTGCTCTGGTCCCCTCTCCACATCTGTGCCCCCAAATCCAGTCAGTAGTGTAACTCAGGAGACAGCCTGTGGTGCGCTGCCTGTCCTGGAAGACTTTAGAGCCCAAAGGTGAGAGGACTGTGGCCTGGAGACAGACACTTGCTCAAGGTGCACTTGGCACTTCCAGCTACATCCTTAGCCACAGAATAGCTACTTCACTAGTGGAATTTAGAACCGTTTAGACCCGTTCTCAAGTCTCATGTCTGGCCTTCTGTAGCTTTGGAGGTGCATTAGCATTGGAGGGCTTGGTGCCTGCTCCCCCGGCCCCCCCGCCCCCCCCCCCTACAAACATTAAGGTTTAATCTCAGACCTCCTCCCTCTCACCCCTCTCCTTACTAAATTGTTCCCTCTGTACAAGTAGTGCTCTCGGCTCTGCACGTTGGGGGTGGGGCTTGGGACTGAAGGCCTCTGGCAGTGGCCTGATCAGAATGATTCCTCTGGATACTGAAAAATCCACCGTCCTTTCCCACAGGGGAGGTCCTCCTGTTTCAAGAGTAGAGGGCTCTGTCAGAGTTCCTGCCCACAGCTGTGTCTGGGCTCAGGAAGCAGCAGCAAGCACTTAACATGTGTTCTAAGGCTCTAAGACCCTAGGTGGGGGAGGGCTGTGACAGTGCAGGGAGAGGAAGGCTCAGACGCAGCACCCTCTGGCTTGCAGAAAGCGACAACAGTGGGTGGAGTAGACCGGCTGACAGACACCAGTAAGTACACTGGAACCCACAAGGAGCGCTTTGATGAGAGCGGCAAGGGCAAGGGTATCGAGGGCCGGGAAGACACCACAGACAACTCAGGCTACGTGAGTGGCTACAAGGGGGCTGGCACCTACGAGAAGAAAACCAAGTAGAGAGGAGCCAGCTTTGCCTACTAGTTTCCTGAGCCTCGGTTCTTAACACCAGGAACCCCAGGGAATAATACACGTTGTGTGTGTGCAGCATCTAGCGAGTCCCATCTCATGAATATGAGGAACAGAGTGGCCCATAGACAGAGAAAGGGGGAAGAGAAAGCTCACGGAGCCAGACTTCTAGTCACGGGCCCTTTACCCTGCTAAGACTCGTGCATAGCAGCTCTAAGGTAGTAGTCTCCTTGGCAACTGCTCCTGAGAACAGGACTAGAAAACACATTTGGAGATAAGAGTTAAATCAGATGCAGAAGACAAAATATTTGCTTACTGGGTTCACACATCAGTGGCCTCTGTCCCTTCTACCTCCCCAAAGGGAGTCATAGTCCTTGACTTGACACACCCCGATGATCATTCATCAGGCCCTTGAACGTGTCTCCTAACTTCCTCATCGGATAGAACCCCAAGTTTTGTTGGGAGATAAATAGAAGCCAGGAAGGGAATCCTGACACCCATTACAAAACAAAAATCTGTCTTCAGGCTGGGCAAAGAGAGAATCTTTTTGTTTGATTGGTTGGTTGGTTTTGGAGCCAGGAGTATCACTCTGCAGCATTGGCTGGTCCTAGAGGCCTGGAACTCTAGACCAGGCTGGCCTTGAACTCACAGAGATCAGCTTGCCTCTGCCCCCCAGTTGCTGGCGTTAAAGGCTTTGACCTGTCCCCACTTCCGCTATCATGCCCACAGAACAGAGACATTTCCAGCTGCTAAGTAGGTATGAAGGATGATCAGAGATGGCTGGTCACCAGGACACCAGAAGCAGAGAAGGGAATCAAATCATGACTGACTTGAATGTGTTTTTAACTTTTTATTTTGAGATTATTACCGATTCACAAGAAATCAGTATAGAAAGGGGCCCATGGACCTTAGGCCCAGTTTCCCCAAATGGTTTTGACACTTTCCATGGCTGGGGCTGGGGCTGCATCCTCATCTGCCACCTGAGTGAAACAGACTTCCCAGAGTCTGGGAAATGTTGGGTAGAGATAAAGGAGAGAGGGAATCAGGGAACCTTGGGAAAAAACAGAAAAGACAATTTGAAATTCTAGTGGGCAAAGGCGAGAGAGGAATGGAAGGCAGAGGTCGGGGGTGGGGGGAAGGTAGGCAACATGGCTAACAGTGGCTAGCAGAGTGGGGAAAACACCACCAGGCGCCTGGTGGGGAAGGAGAGGTTATGTAGGAAGGAAGGGGAAATCACAGAGAAGTGCAGGCTGGGGACAGAGATGGCTTTGAGGAAGTGAGACAAAATGGGCCCAAGGGTCATAGGGAGGCTCTTATTGCTGGAGTGTGGCAGGAATTATAAGGCAAACTGTGGGGAGCTTGCCGAGGGCGGGTGGGTGGAGTGGGGGGAGACTAACACTAAAAACAGGGATAGGGAGAGATACTGGAGCTGGGTGCCTGTTGCCATGGTGTGAGCTGGGGCCTGGGCCTCCATCCAGAAGTCGGGATCTGGCGCAGTAGCTAGGCAAGCCCTGCCAGCTGGACATCATCAGCTTCTTGGGTGGGTTTTACTGTCACTGGGAGAGGGAGGTTCATGGTGGGGGTGATGAGAAGGTGAAAAGAGCCTGAAGGAGGGAGGGTCTCTGCCAGACTCAGACTTTGGGAACAGGCTTTGGGGTACCATGTAAAGGTCTGGACTAGGTGGGACTGGTGGGGCAATTAAGTCCCTAGTAGAGGCCAACGATGTCTATTGGCTCAGCATCGTACTTGCGGGAGCAGAGCAAGTACAGTCTCTGGTTGGTCAGGGTGCTGTTGTAGCTACAGCTGGTTGGTGGCTGTTTAGGGTCTATGGTGCAGACTGTGATCGGGAAGGAGTTCTGAGTGAGGGTACAGTATTCATTGTAGTTTTCACAGAAGCTCTTGCTGTGTTTGCAGAACTTCTGGATGTCTTCCCAGGGCGCATGTACCACATAGTGGATCTTAGGGCAATGCCAGTCCTTCAGTCGGCCTCTCACGTAGGCCATGAGGCCATTACAGTATCCGTGGAAACCCTTCAGGTAGTTAACCTTGGGGTAGTCAACATGTAAAGTGCGGAAGTTCTTGATCGCGGTCTGCATTGTGATGCCTATCACCAGGGTTGGTTGGAGGAAAAGGAGCCAGGCCACATCTGGTGCCATGGCTTCTGCTGTCAGAGTTAAGGAAATTAGAGGCGCGTTAGGCCTAGAGTGTCTGCGCACCCTTCCCCGGCTTTCCACATGTGCCCCCCCCCCATCCTCTAAGAACTGATCAGTACTGAACACATTCTGGCACTCCAGAAAGATGAGGAGGCACTTGCTCAAAGCGACCCCTGCGACCAGCTATCCACAGCCAACCCTCCCGCCTTGGTTCACCACCAACTCTCAGCCTCACCCAGTCCTTGGGCTGCTGCTGGTCCTTGGTGAAAGATGCTTCTGGATGCTCCCTGCTTCCTGGCACTCCTTACCATAGATATAGAAGGATTGGAGAGCAAGGCTGCTTGGGCGGTCCCTGACAGCTTCGCAGGAAGAAACTGATGACACTGGGGGGGGGGGGGGGGGGGAAGGGGAGGAACTTGTCTTGCCTAAGACCACTTACAGCGTAGAGGTGGGATGAGACTAAAAATGTTTCTGGATAAAGACCAGGCTGGAAGGAGCGAGTGTTCCCTGGGTGTGAGAAGCCCTGTGCTAAGTGGTTAGACAGGCAGGAGGAAGGAGACATCGCTGTCTGGTCTCCTAGATCGTGTCCTCAGAACACTTAGTTCCAACCTCCTGGCCAGAAATCCCGACGTTCCCGGGCCTTCTTTGATGTTGGCTCTGGCCCACTGGTCCTGCTTTTGGCAAAATGGGAAGGAAAGAACCATCTTTTTTTTTTTTTTTCTCTGAAGAACAAAGAGTTTACCTTTGATCAAGGGTCCACGAACGCCTTATCCCACCTAAAAGCCCCGGGGGCCTTGTACACAGGCACCTCCGCCAAAGTAATAAGCTGAGAACAGAGAGCCTCCGGGACTTCCCACAGTCCTCCTCCTCCTCCTCAGTGCCCAGCTGATTGTGCCAACACCCTGCACCCGTGACTCAGGGCCCTGGGTTCAGAGCTCTGCTGGGAATCTCCGCCCGCTGACTCTGAAGCTCCAAGCCTGGCAGGTTGGCTCTGATATTCTGATTATCTGAGACTTGAGAGAATGTGAGCCACCTGGCTTGATCAGATTCTCGGAACCGGCTAGTCTGTGGTAGCGTGTCCTGCTGTGGAAAGGGCTAAGTTCCTCAGCTTCTTATCACCCATCTGCATCTTCATCAAAGTCAACAAGCTGGCTTCAAGGGACCTGCCAGCTCTAACCCTTGATCCCACAGGCCTGTCAGCCTTGTGTCCCTGCAGCTATTCGCCACCTTTGTACATTCGGGGACTTTATTTGTGACAGGCTCTCACTGTGTATCCCAGGCTGGCCTCAAATTCATTGTCCTCCTGTCCTCAGCCTCTTGAGTGCTGAAAAAAGTTATGTATCACCCTGCTCAGCTCCTTGCTGGGCTTGCTCTTAGGAGAATCTTTTCACCTTCAGCAGCAGAAGAGGGGGTCAGAAGGCAGACCCAGGAGTTCTGGGGTTCACTGTGGGGCTCAAATAAAGGAGTTGGCCTCAGAGACATATTGGTAGTCTCTCTGTGGAGCCTTGTTTGCAGCCTCCTCTAGACTTTCTCTATCTGGCTGCACAAACTAGAGTCCCAAATTAAATGTGTTCTCCCCTCAAACATAATTCTCTTGTGTCTTTGTCTTTATTTTCCTGTGGCTATAATAAAAAGCTTTGACAAGAGCAACTCAAGGGAGAAGGGTTTGTTCTAGCTCACGTATCTAGGGGACCCCATCAGGGTGGGGAAACCACGGCAGCTGGTCACATGGAAGCCGCGGTCAGGAAGCAGATGTGAATGAACACTTGCAGCTCACCTCCTTTTCCCCATTCCCACAAAAGCCCAGGGTCCCAGTCAGGAGACAGCGCTGCCCACAGTGCCTGGGTTTTCCCACCTCAGTTATTGCCGTCAGGACTGGGCCCCAAAGGCATGCACAGAATTGCATCTCCCAGGGGGCTCCATCCAGGTTCTATTAAGTTGACCTAGCACTAACCATCACGGTTGTGTGCTTCCTCGGCTTTCTGTGATGGGCTCCTTCACCTCCCTAACCATCAGCCACAAGTCATCATGGTGAATGTCAAGACTTGCGTCCTGGTCCATAGTTTATATGGCATGCACCATCTCTGACTTTCCCAAGCTCCTGGTTTATCTGCTCATGAGGAACGCATGATATTCCTCATAGTGGCATTAGGGCTCATTACAATGTAAATCCCAAGCCCTTGCCCAGTGCCTGGCTCATGGTGAGTTCTTAGTATGCAATGAGTCCTTAAGTCACGCAGCCCTCAGGATCTGGTTTGAGACTCTTCCCCAAATCAGTCTCTCCCATGCTCAGCCTCTCCTCTTACCTGGACACCGCACACTTAACTCCACTAAATCTCAGTATCTTTCACTCAGCTAGTCCCCATGGGGCTGGAGAGATGGCTCAGTGGTTAAGAGCACTGGCTGCTGACCCAGAGGACTCAAGTCAGTTCCCAGTACTCACATGGTGGCTCACAACCAACTGTAACTCCAGTTCTAAGGGATCAAGTACACTCTTCTGAACTCTGTGTGTACCAGGAAGGAAGATGACATACACACATTTGTGCAGGCCGAACACTTGTACACATTAACAAAAAGAATTTTTTTTTTTATTTAATTGCCTGTTTTGCTCTTTGCAACAGTTTCATGTTTCTTATACTTTATAATCCAGTCAGCATCACACAGGATGTCAGACTCATTATCTCTCTCTTGTCTGGATCTGCACTTACATCCCTGCCAGCTTCCCACCTTGTAGGGCACCCTAAACCCACGCCCTGATGCCACCGCCTCTACCCAGAACGCTGCTGGTGCGTCCCCTTGACCTCTTGCCCCCATTTAATCCATAGCTAAGGTCACATGAAGACAGCCCTGAGGTCTCACTCAGAAGTCTCTGCACACTCCAGACAAGTGAGGATAAATTCAGAGAGGCAAGTTGCTGTCCTTCAGGCTGCAGGGTGGTGCCCTGGCCTGGCTGATTGAACTCGTGCTTTGAGGACATCAACCACAAAGTCTGTGAGCCCAGTTTCCCCACATGCCGCCACACCCCCCGGTCCCTCCGAGCTGCAGTTGGAGCTCTTTATGAACCTCTGCATCTCTCACCGCTCTCTCGTCCCTCCACCCACTACCTCACCTGTGCACACAAGATTCTAGGACCAAAAAAAAAAGAGCACTTTAGAGAGGAAGGGTTCATTTAATGGCTGTTGTCTCATCTTCTGTAAGAATGAGACAACACCTTAGTTCAGAAGGCTGGGAGAATGGTGTGGTACAGTAAATATAAAAATGCCTTTTAATTACTAAACTTTACATAACAGGGAACTGTAAACACCTTTCCTGGGTTCTATGTTAATTCGTTTTTTGTCTCTGATGAGATTTGAGAGCCGCGCTAATATTACTACAGCATAAAGATATGTGTTTGGAAGGCAGTTTAGTATGTCCATTTAGCAAAATTAGTAGTCAGGTCTCTCCTAGGGTCTGTGACTCCCCAGAGTTGGTTCTTGGCCAAGTTTACAGAACCAGGCAGGGGCTCCATCCTGTGGAGCAGGTCTTCAATACGATCAGAAGGCTGTTGATTGCAGCCATGACATTCATGTCACTATTGACCAGTGGGCATATCTTACCAGGCTGATCACAGTTGTCATTTGTAGGGTCCACAGCTGGGCTAGACTTCTATGACTTTTTTCCTCTCCCGTGATGCTTTATACCACCTTTCAGCACTATAAATAACAGCTAGCCAATAGGAATAGATCCTGCAGATCAGAACCAGGTTGATTTCTCCATGCCCTACGATCCAAGTATGTGGTATCTTTAGCAGTATTGTTTGGAGGCTCTATTCCACTGCCCCGCCTCCTGTACCACACACTGTACTTAGGTTTATAGCATTCTGCCATTTTGTACAAGCTATGAAAGAACTACTGGGTTTTTTTTGGGGGGTGGGTTTTTGTTTTTTGTTTGTTTGCTGGTTGGTTGGTTTTGTTTTATTTACTTATTTTCTTGGTTGTTCAAGACAGGGTTTCTCTATGTTGTCTGTCCTGGACTCGCTTTGTAGACCAGGCTGGCCTCGAGTGCTGGGACTAAAGGTGTGTGCCAACCAGCTCGGCCAAAAGAACTAATGTTAATGGATGATTGACAGTTTAAGTTAGAGGAAAACAGCAAATATGTATAAAAACAACCGAAGACTCCAGAAGGAAAATTGTATTTTATTATTATTCCTTTAAGGCATCGTCTCTCTGTTATGCTATCTCTGGATGTACTGGAACTAGCTATATAAACCAGGCTGGCCTTGAACTCACAGAAATCAACCTGCCTCTGCCTCCCAAGTGCATGCACCCCCCATGCCAGGCATAATTTCTTTATTTCTTCTTTTTTTAGGTTTTCTTTTTGAAGTGTGTGTGTGTGTGTGTGTGTGTGTGTGTGTGTGTGTGTGTGTGTACGCGCATGCGTGCATATAGGTATGGACCCACATGTCCCCTTGGAGGTCAAAGGTATAAAACCTCCTGGAGCTGAGTTATAGGCAGTTGTAAATCCTCTGATATGGCTGCTGGGAACTGAACTCAGGTCCTCTGGAAGAGTACCAAGTGCTCTTCCCCCCAGCCCCCAAAATTATATTTCTCGAAGTCAGTCGATAAGATAGGAATGCAGAGAAGAGAAAGACGTTATCTCTGCCAGCAGGAGATGCAGCCCAGTTGGTAGCATCTTCCCCTAGAAGACAAAGCTTGAGGTTCCATGCTGAGCACTGGTTGCCGTGGGACACACCTGAAATCCCAGCACTAAGGAGGTGGAAGCAGGAGGATCACGAGTTCAAGACTACCCTCAGCTACATAGCAAGTTCCAAGCTAGCCTGGGTTACATCAAACCCTGGCTCAAAAACAACAGCAGCAACCAATCTGAATAGAGAGGATCAAGACAGCTTTCCTGAGGAGCATGTGGCTGTCCTAGGACCCTGGGACTGGTCTTGCTGGGCAGTTAGAATTTAAGTGGAGTGAAGAAATATCATGAAAATTATATCTGCCTGTGGCTAAAACACTAAACGGGAGAAAACTCAGAGGTAGAGTTAAAAGGCCAGATGATTGTAGGCCTGAGTATGGGCTAAGGAGCGTATCCCGGATATAGCAAGGAATGTGGAACTAGAAAGGGTTTAGAGTACAGATCAACCGATAAGCCCCTCACCGCCTCTCTCCGTCTCTCTCCGTCTCTCTCTCTCTTTCTCTCTCTCTCTCTCTCTCTCTCTCTCTCTCTCTCTCTCTCTCTCTCTCTCTCCCGCCACCCCCCCCCCCATGTCCTGGCTTGTCTAAAGGTCTGGGAGCCAAGGATTCTAACCTTTGGTCAGGGCTGCCTCCTCCAAACCCACAGCTGTTCCAGGAAAGGCCATGGGAATTCAAAGACCTGAAGAGAGTCCCACAGCTGACCCCAGCTTTGCAGGGTTTCACTTTCTCCAAATATAAAAACCGAGCCTATTACCCTTATTTATGCAAGGTCTACATGAGGCACACAGAACTTGGATCGTGGCTCTTGTCTGGAGGGAAACACTCTCCCATGGGCTTTCCATTGGTATCTAGAGGGTGTGTGGAACTCCGGAAGAAAGGCTTGGCTCTGAAGGGTGGGCAGTAATCCAGGCCCAGCCTCTGTCTCCCCATCCCCCTTGCTCACTCCCCCCCCACCCCAGGCTAGAGGAAGCAACAGCTGCTGTCCTGTGAGGAACACAACCTGGCACTGATGGAATTTTCACAACACCCACACCCCAACTTTAACACCACACATACAGACACATGCATGCGCACACTCATGGGCGCCTGTGAGCAGAAGGACGGAGGAAGGGCAGGGAAAACGCTGGGCCAACAGCAAGGACTGGTGAGAGAGAAATGAGGAGCCCAGAGTGAATGCTTTCCTCCTCCGATCATCTCCTGCTCTGCTTTCTTAACATTTCTCTCTTTCCTCGTCTTCTCCTCCTTTTGCCTTGAGGGCAGTGAGTATAAAGTGGCAAAATTGTCTTACCAAGTACAGATTGAATAGTTTATGCTAACAAAATAGAATGCAAATAACAGAGGCCAAAGTTTCCACCTGAACTGTACAGACTATAGGTTTCAACTTTCCTACTCAAGTTTTTGTGTGCAAACTTGAAACTCCGCTCCTTTTCCCTTTGACTGAGACAGGCGAGCCTTGTTTACCTCATTTGAAGGCAGTAGGCAGGCAGCCTTACGGAAAGCCCAGGATAATAGAGTTAGGACCAAGTAGGATACTAAAATGACAGAAAAATGCAGCACAGTTTAGGTCATGGCTCAGAAGCATCACAGTTTGGGAGATGGGCTTGCAAAGGACTCTAAGCTGAGAGTTTTAATGAGCTTTCAGCCCCCTGCCCCCTCCGCCCACTCTAGTCCACATTTCCAGGGGCAAGACTGGACTGAGCTGGCATAAATTTGGTCCACGGCCTGCTTTAAAACATGGGTTCAAGCCGGGCCTCGTGGCGCACACCTGTAATCCCAATTTTCGGGAGGCAAAGGCAGACGGATCTCTGTGGGTTCGAGGCCAGCCTGGTCTACAAGGCTACACAGAGAAACCCTGTCTCGGAAAAACCAAAAACCAAAACCAAACCAAACCAACAAACAAAAAACCACCATGGGTTCCGGAGCCGAGGCAACGCTCAGTGGGTAAAGGCATTTGTCACCAAGCATGACAACCTGAGCTCAGTCCCTGGCACCACATGGTGGAACAGCAGTACTTATCTTCTGATCTTATCACCTCGTAACTTTCTCTCCATCTGCTTCTGCTCCCTTTCTCTCTTTCTCCATTTCTGCCTCTCTCTCTCTCTCTCTCTCTCTCTCTCTCTCTCTATATCTATATATATATATATATATATATATATATATATACACACACACACATACATATACACACACACATATATGTATATATGTATGTATGTATGTGTATATATATATATATATTTCTCCTCCCTCTCTCTTCTCAATAAATAAAACAAAATGTGGATTCCGTTTGTGTACTCACGCCTCTGTGTGTGTGTACGTGCATGTGTGTGTGTGTGTGTGTGTGTGTGTGTGTGTGTGTGTGTGTGTGCGTGCCTGTGTATCTACAGCACTACGGTATAATACTCTAGAAGTTCTGACACCTTAAAGAAGTGAACAGCTCTCTGCAGTGCCAACGCCCCAGGGAGAACACAGAGTGGCCTGTGTGAACTTGTCCTTGGTACTGTCTTGCCATCTAGTGGCCTTGCCGTTCTCCAGCACCACTTGTTCTTGCAGAAATCCATCCTTGCCCACCACTGTGCTGTCTGCCAAAAGTGACCTCTCCCTTGGTCTCAAAACATACTCCACCTTCCTTGGTCAAAATCTCAACTCCTGTGGGGAGACAGAAGGAGAGTGAATATGGTCTAAATACACTGTGTGCATGCATTCTCAACGGATTTAGAAAAGTATATTTTTTAAAAATTCTAATTTTGCTGAGTACAGTGGCACATGCCTGTAATCCCAGCACTCAGGGAGGCAGAGGCAGGCAGATCTCTGCGAGTTCAAGGCCAGCATAGTCCACAAAGTGAGTCCAGGACAGGCAAGGCTACACAGAGAAACCCTATCTCAAAACAAACAAACAAACAATCCTAACTTCGGGACCAAAATACAAACTACCTAATCAACATGGATCGTGTGAGTTGTCTACAGCTATAATCCACGTGTTAGGTGGCCTTTTAAACAGGTCCTTTACTACTCAGAGTGAAGCCACAGCCTCTCTTGTGGTCCCTAAGGTCTCCTGTGACTGACTCTATGAATGCCTGTGCATTTGCTCCCATCACACCATGCACCTTGCTGTTCCTTCAGCACCTGAGGCCTCTGTGCTTTAAGGGTTTTGCAGTGCTGTGCTCTCAACCAGGAGGGTCCAGACAAGCACAAATTTGTTCTTTCAGCTTTATCTCTGTCCTAAGTCACCTGCTTAATGATCTACTCAAAAATCTCTGCCTAAGCCAAGCATGGTGGTGCACGCCTTTAATCCAGCACTCGGGAGGCAGAGGCAGGTGGATCTCTGTGAATTCAAGGCCAGCCTGGTCTACAAAGTAAGTCCAGGACAGCCAAGGCTACACAGAGAAACCCTGTCTTAAAAACAATACACACACAAAAAAAATTTTTTTTCTACCCACCCTATCCTATTCTACCTTTTTTTTCTCAGCAATTATCACTTTGAGCAAAGTTATATGTATTTTTATTCTCTTCCTAGTGTAGTGTAAGCTCTGTAAAGATTGGGATTTTTTTTTTTTTTTTTTTTTGGTCTTATTCTTGGTTACATATTGAGTATACCACTGGCACAGAATAGTTGCTCTTTATAATGTGTTCATTGCTGCGGGGAGGGGAGGAGGGGGCGGGGTAGGGGTGGGTGTGGGTGTGGACCAATCTTGAGATCGTTTATTCACATGTGAGCTCTGAAAACATAAATAGCATTCACCTCTTTTCCAGGTGCTCCCATCCTGATGGAGATGCTTCTTGCCCCTGAGCACCTCCTTTCAAGTTCACAGGAACCCCAAAGCAACACAAACACAAGCTGTCACCACCACAGGAGCAGGAAATACAAAATGAAGGAAGGCTGAGGGCAGGTGCTGATAGCACTTCAAATGTAAACACTTGGGTAATGTTTAAGCTCTGCAGCTTTCTATAAAATAGGAAAGGCCAGAGAAAGAAAAGGAGGGGCTAGCTGCCGTCTCTTGGTAAAGGAAGGTGGCCTTGGTCTGTACCTGGAACTGGAGAGGCTTGGGAAGATGAATTTTGGAAGAGCCGAGCCCTTGAGGAAGGCACTGGGGATGGTGAGTGATGGTTCAGCCCTGTCTCTTGCGTCCTCCAAGTCCTCCAAGAGACAAGTGCTGCTAAGAGACTTACCTGGATGATAAGAAACTGTGCAAACTAACTTTTTCGACTTCCCTGTCTGTACCACAAGTCAGAGAAAAAGCACCACAGCGATTGCCTCTACTCCACAAAATGAGTCAGAGGTATAACAATAATGCAATGGTATTGTCTATTACCCACCCTAGCTCCCAAATAATTGGCACAGAGGCCTCGTAAGTTACTCAACAGGCTGTAAGCACTATAACTGGGCAGGTTCTAACCCAACTGTGCTAGTCCAGCTACTTTTCACCTGCCGCCTAGTCTCATCCTGGCCACCACTCCTGCTCATTCTCTGTCCTCATGGCGACTTCCCATGGCGACCTCCACAACTCTCTACCTCCTTCTTCCTTTCTTTTTCCTCTGGTCCCTACCTGCGACCTCCTGACTGGGAACGGAAGTCCTACCTCCTGTCCTTTCTGCCCAGCTATAGGCTAATCAGCTTCTTTATTAACCAATCAGAGATGATGGAGAATAATTTTTGCACAACATTGAGACAGGAGATTCTTCATGGAAAGGGCAAGGCCTACATCTGGATGGCAACCAGGTCTTGGAGCCCAGAAACCAGCATCTGAATACACCAGGCCCAGGAACCAGCATCTGAAAATATGGGGCCCAGAAACCAGCATCTGAATACATGGGGCCCAGGAACCAGCATCTGAATACACGGGGCCCAGCAACCAGCATCTGAATACACGGGACCCAGCAACCAGCATCTGAACACACGGGACCCAGAAACCAGCATCTGAACACACGGGACCCAGAAACCAGCATCTGAACACACGGGACCCAGAAACCAGCATCTGAACACACGGGACCCAGAAACCAGCATCTGAATACTCAGGGCCCAGAAACCAGCATCTGAATACACGGGACCCAGAAACCAGCATCTGAACACACGGGACCCAGAAACCAGCATCTGAACACACGGGACCCAGAAACCAGCATCTGAATACTCGGGGCCCAGAAACCAGCATCTGAATACACGGGACCCAGAAACCAGCATCTGAACACACGGGACCCAGAAACCAGCATCTGAACACACGGGACCCAGAAACCAGCATCTGAATACACGGGACCCAGAAACCAGCATCTGAACACATGGAACCCAGAAACCAGCATCTGAATACACGGTGCACCAGACCATCCCCCAACCTAGAGGTACATGTAGAAGAAGATTAAGGTTAATGTCAACTCTCTCTAAAATCCAGTTGACTCCTGTGTCAAATGGTTTAATAAGAGTCACTAAAGCCATGTGGCCAGGGTCCAAATACAATATAGTTTTGAATGTGAGGATTTGAGATTCCTTATTACTGAATATGCTTACTCAGGCCCATTAGCTCCATGCATCCACTTACTGAAGACATGTAAATAGAGAGGCACGGAGCTGGCTCATCTCCTGATAGATGCACTGCTCCCCAGCCTTCCCCGAGTCATGCAGCATAGCTCATGCCTGCCTGTAAGGAGTTGGGCAGCACGCACAGGTCCTCAAAGGACTGCCAGAGCAGCTAAGCTGGCTGCATCCCCAGACCCTTGAACCAGTCATGGCACAGGGACTGAAAGAGATGAAGACAGGCAAGGAGGCAAGTGAGGACAGAGGGCAGAGAAGGAGAGGTTCTGACCAGAAGAGGCGTAGTCATGTCAGTAATAAGATGGACAGAGGAGGAACATCTTTAGGGCACGAGAACACTCATGTGAGAGGAAGAGTGTGGACGAGAGGAGAGTGATAGTGAGGATAGAAGACAGAAATGGAGAAGAGACGGTAAAACACAGACTTAGGACATAGGGAGCCCAAGGGCGTCTCATCTGCCCAGCTTGGGTCTAAACCCCTGACAAGAGACAATGAGAGAATGAAGAAAGGACAGACACATACAGAAGAGCTGGGGTCAGGTGCACTGTGTGCACTCTGATGGAGCAACCATCTAGTACCTCTGCCACAGCAAGCCAAACCCCAGCACACTTCTTAGGTGCAGCACAGGGGAGGGTGTCTTAAGTTACCTTTTTGTTGCTACAACAATGAAACCAAGGCAAAAATTTTTTTTTTCATTTTTTTGAGACAGGGTTTCTCTGTCCTCGGCTGGTTGGCTGTCCTAGACTTGCTCTGTAGACCATGCCAGCCTCGAACTCACAGAGATCCGCCTGCCTCTGCCTCCCTGAGTGCTGGGATTACAGGCATTTGCCACCACGGCTGGCTGCAACTTATTTTTTAAAACACATTTAATTGGGCTTACTGTTTCAGAGGGTTGAAGTCCATGATGTCAAGTGAAGGCACAGCAACAGGAATAGCAAGGGTTCTCATCCTAATCCAAAAGCCGGAGGCACAGAGAACACGCACTAACAGGGAATAGTGTGGGCTCTTTGAAACCTCAGAGCCTAGTGACATAAATCCCACAACAAGGTCACTGTCTTAGTTACTCTTCTATTGCTGTGAAGAGACACCATGACCCAAATAATGCTTATGAAAGAAAGCATTTCACTGGAGGAATTGCTTCATTACAGCGTTAGAGGGCTAGCCTGTGACCATCATGATGTGAAGCAAAGAGGCATGACACTGAAACAGTGGTTGAGGGTTTTTTTTTTTTTAAACAGGGTTTCTCTACATAGTCCTGACTAACCTTGAACTCAACTGTTTAGGCCAGGCTGTCCTGAATTCACAGAGATCCACCTGCCTCTGCCTCCCCAATGTTGTAATTAAACAAGTGGACCACCATATCTGGCCCAGTAGCTGAAGACTTTACACCCTTATCTGTAGGCATTAGAAAGACACTAGAAGCCAAGCAAGGTAGTGCACACCTTTAATCCCAGCACTCAGGAGGCAGAGGCAAGGAGATCTCTGTGAGTTTGAGGCCAGTCTGGTCTACAAAGAGAGACCAAGACAGCCAGGGCTCTGTGTAACAGAGAAACTCTGTCTCAAAAAACTGAAAGAAAGAAAGAAAAGAAGAGAAAGAAAGAAAGGAGGGAAGGAAGGAAGGAAGGGAGGGAGGGAGGAAGGAAGGAAAGGAGGAAGGAAAAAAGAAAAAGAAAGATACCATGCCTTGCATGGCCTTTTGAAATCTCAAAGCTTACCCTTAGTAGCCCGCCTGCTCCAACACTGTCACAACTACTCTAACAAGGCCACACCTCCGAATCCTTTCCAAACAGTTCCACTCACTGGGGACCAAGCATTCAAACAAGAGCCCATGGTGGCCCATGGTCTCATTCCACTGCCTGGCCCCATGGCCTTGTAGCTGCATCACAACGCAAAATTCATTCAGCCCACCTTAAAAAGTCCCCATAGTCTCCCAGTCTCGACACTGTTCAAAAGCCTAAGGTCTCTTTTGGGTCTGAAAGCAATTTATTAACTGTAGACCCTCATAAAATAAAAAAGCAGATCACATACTTCCAACATACTGTGGCACAGAGTATGCGCTACCATTCCAAAAGGGGGGAAACAGTGCCTAGGGGTGAAATGATGGGTCAACGGGGGGTGGGGGGAGGCTGAAACCCACAGGGCAAACTCCTAATTCCGTCTTAGACTGATTGTTCACTCTCCCACTCCTCCCAGCTTTGTGGACTGCAACACTTCTCTCTCCTGAGCTGGTCCCACACACTGAATGCAAGGATCCCATGCCAGCTCTGGCAACTCCAACATCTTGGGGTCTCCCACACAACCTAGGATTCCCCTTCAGAACTACATGAAATGGCCTCTCTAAGCCACCAAGCAGGTGGCCAGATACCTGGCTTCAGTGGCATTCCTTAACTGTAGAAGAAGATGGCACAACCCTTTTCCTATATCTTTGTGGATTCTAAGTCCAGAACCACATGGCCAAGCTGTCAAGTTCTTCTGGCTGTTGAGGTTGGGACTTGGGGTTGGGACTTAGGGTGGGGACTTGGGATGGGGACTTAGGGTGGGGACTTGGGGTGGAGACTTGGGGTTGGGACATGGGGTTGGGACTTGGAGTGGGGACTTGGGGTGGGAACTTAGAGTGGGGACTTGGGGTTGGGACTTGGGGTGGGGACTTGGGGTAGTGATTTGGGGTGAGGACTTGGGGTGGAGACTTGGGGTTGGGACTTGGGGTGGGGACTTGGGGTTGGGACTTGGGTTGGGACTTAGGATGGAGACTTGGGGTGGGGACTTGGCGTTGGGACTTGGGGTGGGAACTGGGGTTGGGACTTGGAGTTGGGACTTGGGGTTGGGACTTAGGGTGGAGACTTGGGGTGGGGACTTGGCATTGGGACTTGGGGTGGGAACGTGGGGTTGGGGCTTGGAGTTGGGACTTGGGGTTGGGACTTGGGGTGGAAACTTGGGGTTGGGGCTTGGAGTTGGGACTTGGGGTGGGAACTTGGAGGGGACTTGGCCCCCTCCTTGCCTTGCATTTGCATAAGCTCTCCTTTACTCCTTTCACAGATTGTAGGGTTCTCTGGTGCTGTTTTGTCCTGAGGGTGTCACCCCCCTTTGTTCCACTTTGAATCAGGCCTTTCTTTAAATGTCTCACCTCTTTCATAAATGTCTCACCTCTTTCACCATGAGCCTTAGCTCTGACACTGTATTTCATGATGCCCACTATCTCCTCAAATTGCCACATTCTTTTCAAAATGGTCTGTAGGCCACTTACTACTATTCTTGCCCCCTGAAACTTTTAGCACTAAGCCTCCCTAGTCCAAGTCACCCTCCACACCACTCACCTATGCTCCTACTTGGATGGCCCATTAAGCCCAACTTAAAGTGATCAACCACTTTTCTTGTCCAAGGTCCTGAAGTCTTCCATATTTCTCTAAACAACAGCATGGGTAGGTCTGTCACAGGAATACCCCAGTCCCTGCTAACAACCTCTGTCTTTGACACTGTTCTACTGCTATGAAGGGACACCATGACCAAAGATAATTTTTTTTGTTTGGTTGGGGTATTTTTGTTTGTTTGTTTGTTGGTTGGTTGGTTTTGGTTTGGTTTTTTTGAGACAGGGTTTCTCTGTGTAGCTCTGGCTGTCCTGGACTCACTTTGTAGACCAGGCTGGCCTTGAACTCACAGCAATCTGCCTGCCTCTGCCTCTCAAGTGCTGGAATTAATGGCATGCACCACCACGCCTGACTAAGACATTTTTTTCTTAATTAGTGATTAAATATTAATGAGGAAGGGTCCAGTCCAGCCCATTGTGGGTGGAGCCATGCCCTAGCTGGTGGTCCTGGGTTCTATAAGAAAGCAGATTGAGCAAGTCGTCAGGGGTAAGCCAGTAAGTGGCATTGCTCTATGCATCAGCTCCTGCCTCCAGGTGCCTGCCCTGTTTGAGGTCCAGCCATGATCCTTTGATGATGAACAGTGGTATGGGTGTGTAAGCCAAATAAACCCTCTCCTCCTCAAACTGCCTTTGTTCATGGTGTTTTATCACAGCAGTAGTGACTCTGACTAAGATAACTCCCATTATTCTATTTTGCATCAGGCCTCTCTTTAATCTTTTGAACTCTTTATCACAAGAGTTGGCTGGACCAAGTATTCATATACATGAGCTTATGGAGGCCACTGTCATTCAAACTATGACAGTCCATCCCCTGGCCGCTGTAGGCTTGCAGCTATGTTATAGTTGAGAACCCCCAATATCTTCCTGCATCAGTCCTTTCCCAGTGTGGCCACCACCTGCCAGACCCTGGACAGAGCCTGCAAGAATAGCCAGAAGAACTACCACCAACATCAAGAGCTTATGTCCCTGACCACGTGTGAACTCTCCTCAGGGAGGTTCACAAGCTACAGGTGTCATCTGGATGCATTTTTTAAAATTATTTTATTTTATATTATTTTTTAAATTCACTTTACATCCTGGTCGTAGCCCCATTCGTCCTCTCCTCCCATTCTCACACTCCCCCTCTCCCCTCCTGTGCTCCTCAGAAAAGGGGAGCCTCCCTTCCCTTCTATCCCAGGTCATCAAGTCACATCAGGACTAAGTCCATCCTCCTCCCCCAAGGCAGTCCCGGCAGGAGGGAGGGGTCAGAAAGCTGGCATCAGAATCCATATCAGAGACAGCCCCCGCTCCCCTTACTAGAGGACCACATGAAGCCTGAGCTGCCCATTGGCTACACCTGTGTAGGGGGCCTAGGCCCATTCCATGTATGGTCTTTGGTTGGGGCTCAGTCTCAGCAAGCCCCTCTGGTCCCTGGCTGGTTGGTTCTGTGTGTCTTCTTATGGAGCTCCTGTCAATTCCAGGTCCTTTTCTCCTTCCCCCAATTTTCCCTAAGACTTCCTTTACATTACCTAATCTTTGGCTATGAGTTTCAGCATCTATTTTGAACTGCTGCTGGGTTCAGCCTCTTAGAGGTCTACTCTGCTGGGCTCCTTTCTGAAAACATAGCAGAGTATAGTTAATAGTGTCAGGGGTTGGCTCTCCTCCACGGGGTGTGTCTTGGGTTGGGCCAGGCATTGGTTGGACATTCCCTCAATCTCTGCTCTATCTGCTCTTTGGAAATCAATCTGGTGCTTTCTCAGAAAATTGGGAATAGTTCTACCTTAAGACCCAGCTACACCACTCCTGGGCATACACCCAAAAGATGCCCCACCATACAACAAGCACATTTGCTCAATTATGTTCATAGCAGCTTTATTTGTAAAAGCCAGAATCTGGAAACAACCTAGATGTCCCTCAACCAAAGAATGGATAAAGAAACTGTGGTACATTTACACAGTGGAATACTACTCAGTTATTAAAAACAAAGAAATCATGAAATTTGCAGGCAAATGGGTGGAGCTAGAAAAGATCATCCTGAGTGAGGTAACTGAGACCCAGAAAGACATGCATGATTTGTACTCACTTATAAGTAGATTTTAGCCATTTAGTACAGGACTAACATACTACAATGCACAGACCCAAAGAAGATAAGTAACAAGAAAGACCCTAGGGAGGATGCTTAAATTTCACTCGGATGGGAAAATAGAAAAGACAGCCGGTAATGGTAGAAGAGAAGGAACATGGTGGGAGAGGAAGCACAGAGAGAGATGAGGATGAGATCAGACCTGGGTAGAGTAGGGGTGGGAAGACAGAAGGCCTGCAGAAAAACTGTGGGCAGGGTGTCTCTGCGATAAGCTGGAGACCTAAGTCAGGGTAGGATCCTGGGAGAGTGAGAGGCGGGACTCTGGCAGAGACTCCTAGTAGCAGGGGCCATGATGTCTGAAGAGGACACCCTCTAACTAGACAGGACTCCTAGTAAAGAGAGGGGAACACCAGCACACCCACAAAAACTTCCACCCAAACTTACATCTTACACAGTAGCCTTGTCACCCTCCTCAAGAAGAAACTCCGAGAGACTCCCTGCTGGTTCTGGGCACTTGGACCAAGTTCCCTAGGTTTCCAGACTTCTTACTCTTTGGCCAAGTCCTGAACCCACTTCCAGACTCTGCAGTGCCTCTTCTCCTCCAGGGCTCTCTCCTCCCCTCATGTCTTGGGTTCTTTCTGCCACAAGCTGGGGCTGACACTATAGTAACCCACTCTCCAAGGCGTCTTCATATGTATGGTAGGGTGTTTTGTTTTGTTTTGTTTTGCTTTGTTTTCGAGGGGAGGGTTTCAAGACAGGGTTTCTCTGTGTAGCCTTAGCTGTCCTGAGCTCACTTTTGTAGACCAGGTTGGCCTTGAACTCACAGAGCGATCCAACTGCCTCTGCCTCCCAAGTACTGGGATCACAGGCATGCAACACCACGCCCAGTGCTCATATTTTTGTTTATGTTCAGATAACTGCCCAGAACTTTCCAGCTCTACTCACTGGAGGGAGCCAGTGCAGAGAGCCAGGGGCTTATCTCCAGAAGGATGAGCAAACTCGAGGGGGATGGGCTTCCTGCTTCCTGCCTTCAGCATCCTCCCACTCCCCCACCCGCCCCTGCCACCTCTGCTGTATCTTATGAACATATGACAAATGGGAGACGATGGGGGAGGAATGTGCACAATTCTTAGGCAGTGAAGTTTCCATCCCTAAGGTGGACCTTTTCCAGCTCTGGCCTGGTGAGGTGACTTCTGCGGGGGACAGACAGCCAGAAGGAAAGGAGACAAAGAAATTCCGCATCATATTTATCCAGAGCTTCATGCCTTTAGTGAGCCATCCCTACAAATTGTCTAATCCCTGCTAATGTGAACTTGACTGGGGTCACTTGACTCCTCTATGGACGAGGAACCGGATTTCAGAAAGTATAATTTAAAAGGAGTTTTGTCAAAGTGGCAGAACCATGGTGTGAAAATAGGTGCCCTTAACTGCTGTGCTAGCGTACCAGCTGGGCAAGAAACGAAAAACGTTGCAGAGACAGAAGTAGGTAAAAGTTTACTCATAAGAAATGGATCCATAGCTGGGCAATGGTGGCGCACGCCTTTAATCCCAGCACTTGGGAGGCAGAGGCAGGCGGATCACTGTGAGTTCGAGGCCATCCTGGTCTACAAAGTGAGTCCAGGATGGCCAAGGCTACACAGAGAAACCCTGTCTCAAAAAACCAAAAAAAAAAAAAAACCAAAAAAAAAAAAAAAAAAAAAAAGAAATGGATCCATAGCTGGGCAATGGTGGCGCACGCCTTTAATCCCAGCACTTGGGAGGCAGAGGCAGGTGGATCTCTGTGAGTTCGAGGTCAGCCTGGTCTACAGAGTGAATTCCAGTACAGCCAATGATAAACAGAGAAACTTTGTCTCAAAAAAGAAAAGAAGAAGAGGAGGAGGAGAAAGAGAGAGAGAGAGAGAGAGAGAGAGAAAGAGAGAGAGAGAGAAAGAAAGAAAGAAAGAAAGAAAGAAAGAAAGAAAGGGATCCGTAGAGCTGGGGACCCTGTTCAGGCCACTCTTACCTATGTAGGCAAGAAACGTTTTATGAGGTAGGCTGGGATCTTAACTCATTCTTTTTCCCCTCTCCTGGCTGCCCTTCCCCCTTTCTCTAGACTGCTGTGCCAACCGACCTGGCTCCAGGCTGGCTGTGGCTGGATCCCCTTGGCCTGATGGCTAAGGGGAGTGTCCCAGTTTCATTTCTTGAGATCACGTTTCCCTTGACCTTAAGAAACTTCCGTGGCCCACTGCCCGCTTGTCAGAAACAGCCTGGTGAAACTGACAGAGTTTCCTTCCCTCCTGTCACTCTCCCTCCCTGCCTCTCTGCACTGGCAGTTTGCCTGGGCCTACCCTTCCTGTCAGACTGCAGACATTACTTCTCCTCGTGAGTAGAGCTAGAGGGTCCTGCCCAATCATGTGACCATTGCCACGTCTTCTCTCTTTATGTCAGTCCCAGAGTGTCTGGTGCCCACTCTATGGCAAACCAGCCCCACTGTGAGACCCTCCCTCTCTCGCTGAGCATTTTATTCTGCCCCCCTCTCTAATGTACCTCTAGCTGGAGCCAGATGAGCTTTGGAGCTTTGGGGCTGGGCAGAGTGTCATAATCCTGGCTCCTGAACAGTTATTCAGTGTTTCTGCAGGTCAGTTCCTTAAAGCAAAATGAAAACAATCCTACCTACAAGCAGAATTGTAGACAGATTTAGAAATAAAATTTAGGGCCAGGAGGTGGTGGCAGCGGCACACAACTTTAATCCCAACATCCTGGGAACAGAGGTAGGCGAATCTCCAAGTTTGAGGCTAGCTCATCTACAGAGCTAGTTCCAGGACAGCCAGGGCTGTTACACAGGGAAACCCTGTCTCAGAAAAGAAAACAAACAAACGAACAAACAAACAAGGCAAGCAGAAAAGAAAAAGAAATAAAATATAAGAATCTCCAGCCAGGCCCAGGCACCAGAAGGCACCTGATATTGGTGAATGTAATGGTAGCGCTGTCCGTCTTTGGTGAACAACAGATCAAAGTGAGCACCCACCAAGCTTCCCAGGGACTTTGTCCTGTCCTGTGGCTCTGTGGCTTCCCTAGAGGCACATCTGCAGGCTAGTCCTGGCGAGAGAAACAGGATGTGAGAGAACAGGGTAGAGAGTAGGGGAACGTGATTTGGGGCTGTAGTTCAGTGGCGTAGTACTTGCCCTACACATGTGAGAACCTGGTTTTGATCCCAGTTACTGTCTGAAGAGGAAAAAAAAAAGCAAAAGTATTAACGGGGTTGGGGGGGCGGCAGCGGGGAAAGTGACAATTCAAACAGGAAGTGAGGCCAGCAAGTGGGTAAGCAAGCCCTTGAGGCTAGAAAGTAGACACACACTAAACACTTGCAGTCTCTAAAGGCCAAACCACTGAATAAATCACTATCTCCTGAGCCATCATATTGTGACTTGAAGAATACTCACAAATGTAAACTTTTACCCAACATTTTTAATTAATAATTTAGTGCACCTGTGGTCGCCGTACTGGACATTTATGCATTTACTTATCTATGTGTGTGTGCACTACTGGGAACTGAACGTAGACACTTGCACGTGCTGGGCAAGCATTCTGCTACTGAGTCACATTCATTTCCCAGCCCCCACACACTCATTCTAAACAAATGGTTTTGAACTGAGACCCGTAGGAAGGCAAACACTTAGAGGCCCCTGCATTCCAACCTCCCCGCCCCCCCCCCCACTATTGTTTGTATTCTTTATTTGTGAAGTGCTTTTAAAGCTTCCGGGGCAGGGGTGGTATGGCCTGCCCCGCGCACATGTGGAGGTCAGAGGACAAGTTGCAGTAGGTTCTCCCCTTCCACGGTGTGTGTCCCAGAGACTGTGCTCAGGTTGTGGAGCTGAGCCATTTCTGCCCCACTGCCGGTGAGTTCTGACGGAGATGGTAGCGGTCTGGAGGTGGCGGTAGCGGTTTGGAGACAAGCGTCCTCCCCACAAAGAGGCTAAAGTTACCCCTTTAGTGCTTCTTCCCCAAACGAAGCTAATGTCTACTTGGTTTTGTTTTCTGGGGGGAAAAAAAATCAGTCAGGCAGTGGTGGCGCATCCTTTTAATCCCAGCATGTGGGAGGCAGAGGCAGGCGTATCTCTGAATTCGGAGCTAGCCTGGTCTACAGAGTGAGTTCCAGGATAGTCAGGGCTACACAGAGAAAGCTTGTCTCAAAAAGCCAAGCCAATCAAACAACAGGGACAAAAAGAAGTTCTAAAGTAAGTTCGATGGCAGAGTCCTTGGCTACATAGAAGGATGCTGTGCATTTGATAGGTCAGGAAGAAAAAGGAGGAGGAAAAAAACAGGTACAGGGAAAGAAAAGGAGCGTTCTTAAAGTAAACCAAGTGGGCGGAGCCTTTAATCTCAGTACTCAGTCAGATGGAGCGGCTCAAGAGCAGCTGAGAGATCAAGGCTAGCCTGGGCTACACAGTGAGTTCCACCCTGACTCAAAACAGAAACAAAACAGTTTTCAAGAAATTTATATTAGCAGAAGCCTTGGGGAAGAATTACTTAAAAGGAGCGTGGACGCTGTCTGACAGGATGGCAAGGTTCTGTTGTCCTCTAGATGTGTTTACCATGTGGAAACTGTGGACTTAAGTTTTGTGTTCCTCTCTGTGTCTTAAGAGTTATACCTTTCTAGAACCTTCTAAGTGATAGTTTGTGGAGGGTTTTTTTGGGGGTTGTGTTTGTGACAGGGTTTCTCTGTATAGCTTTGGCTGGCCTGGACTCCCTTTGTAGACCAGGCTGGCCTCAAACTCACAGAGATCAACCTACCTCTGCCTCCTGAGTGCTGGGATTACAGGCCTGCACCATTGTGCCCAAACAAGTGATAATTCTTTTTTCTTTTTAAAAAAGATTTATTTGTTTATTTAATCTGTGAGCGCTCCATCTGCATGTACACCTGCATATGAGAAGAGGGCATGAGATTACATTATAGATGGTTGTGAGCCACCATGTGGTTGCTGGGAATTTAACTCAGGACCTCTTGGAAGAACTGATGGTGCTCTTAACCCCTGAGCCATGTCTCTAGCCCCCAAGTGATAGTTCTTAAGGATGATTTTATTTACATGATAATTGTTAAGCAATCAAATCCAATAACTATTGTATAATTAAATCTTAGAATATAGTTTAGTTTATATTCTTTTGTTTTGTATTATTTATTAGATAATACTTTTATTACTTACTGTATTGCAAATAAATACAGTTTTTCTAATATTATATAGCTCACAAAACTTCTCCTAATACTTATCTTCAGTCCTCACCCCCAGACAGGGTTTCTCTGTGTAGCCTTGGCTGTCCTGGAACTGACTTTATAGACCAGGCTGGCCTCGAACTCAGAGATCCACTTGCCTCTGCCTCCTGAGTGCTGGGATCACAGGCGTGCACCACCACACTTGGCTTCCTAATACTTATCTTACTGTCAGTTGATTTTCCTGTTTTTAAATATGTGAAAAATTAACAATCATTTTATAAATACTAGTATGAGTGTTTGTAGCTACTTAGTTATTAAAATTTTTAGAACAAATATGTGTGTGTGTGTATGGATGAGAGAACTTTAACATTTTAAATTTATTTGTGTTTATTTGAGACTGGGCCTAGCTCTGTGTGTAGTTCAGGCTGGCCTGGAACCCCTGTCAATCTTACCTCAGCCTCCCAAATTCTGGGATTACAGGCATGAGCCATCATGCCAGGCTTCACTTTCAACATCTTATAAGTTCATAAAGAAACTTTTCTCCCAGAGATGCACTGAAGATGTGCACCAGTGTTTGGAACGGCCTTGGTATCAGGAGTAAATGTGAGGACTTGACTGATTCTCCTGCCTCAAAACTCGACCTTGACAGGGGCCCATTTGTTCTTATGGTCTTGACCACAGGACAGTTTGGAATGCCAGAAATGACGGGATGGACATCTGACCATGCAGCACCCCAGGTACCAAAAGTGAGCTCCAAGCTGATAACAGCTAAGGCCAATGCCCAGGCTGGTGGGACCCGATGCGTTACTACTTGAACATTAAAGAATGGAGAGTGTGAATTGAAAATTAGAGATAGAGACTGGGGAGTGTAAAGGCATCTTTTATTCTCCTGACGCAGTTGGCAGGCACACATGTGGTGCACATACATACATGCAGTAAGACATCCATAAGCACTCGTACATGTAAAATAAAAAGTAAATCTCCTTTTGGAAAGGCACCCAGACAAAAGCAGGAAAAGCGAGGTTCAAGGTCAGACAAAAAAAAAAAAAAAAAAGATATTAATTCCTCCGAGTAAGTTAATTTCAGGATTGGAAGAATGCATTTAATTTGGGGGAGGAGGGAACACCAACAAATTTTTTTGAGGCAGGGTTTCTCTGTGTAGCCTTGGCCATCCTGGACTCAATTTGTAGTGATCCTCCTGCCTCTGCCTCCCTAAGTGCTGGGATTACAGACGTGTGCCACCACGCCCAGCCACATCTACAATTTTGTTGAGCATACCTGTGATCCTGGTCCTTAGTAGGATCACCATAAATTCAAAGCCACACTAGGCTTTGTGTTGTGAAAACTTCTAGGGGGATATGGAGTGATGTGAAAGCATGTTCACATGTGTGGGTCTGCATGTGGAGGTGAGAGGTCCACACCAGAAAAGCCAGGCACAGATGTCTTCAATACATGCCCAAGATCATACAGGGAGGTCAGGCAAGAACACGGACTCTCTCTCTCTCTCTCTCTCTCTCTCTCTCTCTCTCTTCTCTCTCTCTCTCTCTCTCTCTCTCTGTGTGTGTGTGTGTGTGTGTGTGTGTCTCTCACTAGTCCAGTGATGATGTTTTCAAGCAAGCACTCTATTAGTAATCTTAATGGATCTCAAGCATTTTCCAGTGTCTAACTCACGATACATAGGATTGGCAAAAATCAGCCTGTGAATAGACAGACTCCTGGATCTGAGACAAAAACATATTTATCCAAAGGGGTATTTAATGCCCATGATGCTGAGTCTGTGTACATCCCTGACATTTTGTCGTTCAGGTAGGGGTGTTGGTCCTCAAAGACTTGCCAGTCAGCTGCTCAAGCTCTCTGTGGCCATACCATTGGCTGTTGGAGACATGAAGGACACTCTGCCAGAGTAAAGACCTGCACCTTCATTAGCTGTTCAAAGACAGGGATATATCACAAAGGTCCTGTCTGATAGCACTCCAGGTGAACTCGGGACATCCTGGAGTATCTGATCTTTACTAAGTGTCCACATTTTGATGTTGTTGTTGTTGTTTGATGTGTGTTTATTTGCTGTGGGGGGGTAGATGTGCACAGTTGTGGAAGTCAAAGGACAACTTGCAGCCATCTTAACAAGCCAGCATCCTCATCGAGAGTTGGGTTTTTATGGTCAAGTAGAAGCTACAGAACATCAGCTCCCAGGCTTTTCCTTAAAGTGTAGTAAGGGCAGAAAGGAATTGTTTCAAACTCCTGACAAGTGTGCCTTGACCACCCTGGGTGTTCTCTGAAGTTCCCTTCTTAACTAACACTTGGAAGTAGTTATTATGTGGATAGCACATACATTGTCTTAAAAATCACTCGTTCTAACAGTAGACCAACTGCTCGTTTCTAGACTGTACTGTGGCTCTGAAGGCAAAGGCAGTCGTCTTTAGCAGGTAGTCACTAAAGTTTTGTGAGATAGCAGCCACTATGGTAGGAACTTATTTCTGAACAGATCAGATATATTAACAATAGGAAAAGCTGGGTGTAGGCTTAGATTTTTCACAAAACTATTTAATTTAGGGTTCTTAAATGCCTTTACCTCTCTTCCAACCCCTCCCCCAACCCTAGGTAGGAGAGAAAGAAGGTTAGAAGGAGAAAGGGGGACATAGACCTCTTTAATTCTTCCGGCTGGGTAAGGTCATTGGGGTATTTTGGGGGCAACACTAATCTCAGCTGTCAGGGTATCCAGCAAACCAGCAAACCAGCAAACACAGCAGGCAGTCCTCTGTCAGTCTCCACCAAACCACCGCCCGGTCTCCCTTTAGGCTCTCTTTTTTATGTCCCTCAGAGTCCTTAGAATTCAACTAACTCCAGCTGTCAAAGACCATGCCCCTACAGGAGGCCGTTATCCGCTGTGGACAAACTAAAATCCCACACTTGGGATTAAAACAAAAACATGTTTATATAACATAACCGAGTTTTAAAACAAAACCAAAACTTCCATTACAACTGGGTGAAGTATGTAGGGGCGCTTGTACACCATTTCTGTAACATTTGTTTAAATTTCAAATTATTCTGCCAGCCGGTGTTGTCACACACCTCTAATCCCAGCACTCGTGAGGCAGATGCAGGTGGATCTCTGTGAGTTCGAGACCAGCGTGGTCTACCAAGTGAGCTCCAGGATAGCAAGGGCTGTTACGCAGAAAAACACTATCTCAGAAAACCCTAATTAATTAATTAATTTGAAAGTAGTCCAAAGTAAAAGTATTTAAAATTAACAAAAATTAATGTATTGATATACTCCACGATGCGGTTTTATTCTCTATGAAAATAATGCTTTAAGGGATTTCTTTTGCGCTGAGCACATAGCTAACTCAGTTGCAGAGTACTTGCCTAACATGTGTGATGTCCTGAATTTAGCTCCCCAACAAAATAAGTTTTTAAAACTTGTTTTTATTAGCACACTGCTGATGAAACAACAGTGGTGGTGAAACGTGAAGACACTTAGGTTGAGCCCCTCTGCCTGTCTGAGACCTGCCTGGAGAGCCCTAGGGTCCGAGGGTAAGAGCGAGGCTTCCCGGGATGTAGATAATACGGGTCCTGGATGATACACTCGGAGACTCAGGGCTTTCACGTGAGAGCCCAGGGTATCCCTGTAGACTGCAGAGCCACAGCCTCCTAAAGAAACCTACTATAAGGTCTAGAAGCCCAGACCAAATCCTTCCTTTCTTCTGAAGCTATCCCAAATTCCCTGGCGTCATCCCAAGATCTGGGATCCCCCAAATCAACCAGGACAGCATTCAGAGAGGTTGGGACATGCCAGCTCCGCTGCTTTCCGGAGGCAGTGTGAGAGGCAGCACAGTGCCCTGCGGTCGCCTCGGGCTCCTTCCCTCCTGGCTTGTCCAGTCCCAGCCAACCTCTGCCCAGCTTCCTAGACATGCATACTGTTTGCATCCGTGTCACCTTATCTTCCTTTGTTCTCTCATGAACGTATAATTACACACACACACACACACACACACACACACACACACACACACCACACACACACACACACACACCACACACACCACACACACACACACACACACACACACCACACACCACACACACACACACACACACACACACCACACCACACACACACACACACACACACACACACACCACACACACACACACACACAACACACACACACCACACACACACACCACACACACACACCACACACACACACACACACACACACACCACACACACACACACACACACACACACACACACACCACACACACACACACCACACACACACACCACACACACACACACACACACACACACACACACACACACACACACACACACACACACACACACCACACACACACACACACACACACACACACACACCACACACACACACACACACACACACACACACACACACCACAGAACTGAACACTTACAACTAGAACCTCACTTGTGAATTTGAAGACAACTGCCTAGTCAAACGCCAGAACTTCCAGGACTTCCAGGAAACCCACAGTCGGGGGTATTCTGTACTTCCGGCCTGGCCCAAGGCAGTTTGCCATGGACGAGTAAGCTACTTGGTAGAAATCTCCTTAAAAATCTCTGACGCTCTGTCTAGAGAGGTAGAGCCATTTGGATGTCACTGTGAACTGTAGGTGATGGTTTCTCACCCCGGCCTTCTTCAACCTTAGATTCTCAACAGTTTACATTCCCTTACATAAGGTTGTTACCAGCAACGCCACTTTCAGTCTGCTGGTCATGAGGTTCCTAGTAGCCAGGCACGAGCAACAGACGCCACCGTGTCCTCAGCTCCAGACCAGCACCCAGTCTCCAAGAGGAAGATCAGAAAGTGTCTGCAAGTCACAGGCTCATGTTTCCCCCGCTCTTGCTTTCTGGCCGCCAGCACTTGGAGCCTTTTTTCTTTCAGAGACAGGGGGCATTTTAGAGATTATTCAACTGAGATGGGCAAAGCCGCTGAAGGTGAATCTCAGCACTTGGGAGGGGACTTGCTGGGAGTGGGAAGCTAGCTATCTCGTGGGTCGCAGGCTATCTCAGTCTCTCAGCTGAAAGTGAAAGAAACAGTAAGTGCTCTCTGAGATCAGCCCTGGTGACTTTGCTCCTGTGAGCCAGCAAGGGGCCAGGTCTCAGGAAAAAGTGGGAATAACAGCAGGTTCAAGGGTGAGCTGCCTTGTAGAAAACAGGAATGCTGTTTAGAATAAACTTTGTTAGAATGGTTCATATGGTTCTTTCTCTCTGTCTCTCTGTCTCTCTGTCTCTGTCTCTCTCTTACACACACACATACACACACACACACACCATACACACACAAATACACACACACACCACACACACACACAAATAAGTGTAACAAAAGTGCCCACTAGGGGGCTCAAGCAGCTGTGACTCCTGTTCCAGGGGATCTAGTGCCCTCTTCTGGCCTCCATGGGCACTGCAAACACATATGGTATGCGTACATATGGGCAAAATACTTAAACACATAAATTAAAAATAAATAAAATTATGCATTTTTTAATGATTGTACAACTTTTAAAAACCATACTTGATACTTGACATTCTGGATGTGTGGTGCAGGGAACTGTCCTTAGCTTCTCTAAGTGTCAAGTTTGCACACCTCTTTGTTAAAGGTGATCACCCTCCTACTGTGTAACTATTTTCAAAAGACATTATAAAAGCTATGTGATGTGACTGAACCATGACAAAATGCCCTAAATGTCTTCCTAAATATCGTGTATTGCAGAAGCCCTGTATCAACTGAGTTAGAGAATCAAAGTCCCAGGTGGACTACTGGGGTACAGTGACCAGCCACCCTTGTTCCCCTGCCCCCCTAGGAAAGATGACACACAGCCAGATATGTCTGCGTCCCCAGCTGTGTGTGAACTCATCTCAAGGAAGTACCCAGACAGGACACATCCTTCTTTGCGGCCTGTGACCCTCCACAACAGAAATGTGGTCGGCTGTGTTTGCATAAAGTCTTCTGGGGGCTGGAGCCCTCCTACAAGCTCTGTGGGAGCTACCGCGCTGGTTTCTTCCCTCAATTCTTCACTGTTCCTTACTATTACAAACACTTTCCCCTCCCGCACACTCGGCTTCACACACTACCAGTTCCTTGGACACTCCCAATGCTGTGCCTCGAGGCATCCTTCTCTTTCCTGTATGGTAATCTACTTTGCTTCCTCAGTGCCTGGTACTTTGTGACCCTGCCAGATTCAAGCCCTTGGGATCTAAGAAGGATTGTACCAGGTTATGCGAGAGGATTAGCGGAAGAAAACTTGGAGTGTAAAAGTACAAAAGCAACTAAACTGGCGCCTTGGAAGGATTGTGGTTGGAGAGCTCCGAGGAACTCCAGGCAGGGTGGACTGTCTAAGAGGCTGAACGGAAGGCTCAGTCCTGGGCCCTCTGCATCAGACAGAGGAACATGCGCTGCCTTTGCTGAAGTAAGACTTCTGTTCCTGCCTGCCTGTGCTGTGAAGAGACCTTTGACCATGACAACTTAAAAAAAAAAAAAAGCATTAATTGGGGCTTGTTTACAGTTTCAGAAATTTAACCCATTTTCACCATGGTGGGGAGCATGGCAGCAAGCAGACAGACATGGTGCCGGAGAAGGAGCTGAGAGGTCTACATCCAGATCGGCAGACAACAGGAAAGGAACCACTGGGCCTGGCTTGGGCCTCTGAAACCTCAAAGCCCACCTCCAGTGACACACTACCTCCAACAAGGCCACCTCTCCTCATTCTTTCTTTCTTTTTTGTTTGTTTTTCAAAAACAGCATTTCTCTGTGTGGTCTTGGCTGTCCCGGAACTCACTTTGTGCACCAGGCTGGCCTCAAACTCAAAGATCTGCCTGCCTCTGCTGGGATGAAAGGCATGGGCCACCATGCCTGGCCTCCTAATCCCTTCAAATCGTGCCACTCCCTGGTGACCAAGCATTCAAATCAATGAGCCTATGGAGGCTGTTCCGATTCAAACCACCACACCGTGTGTTGGTGCCCTAGTCTCAGCTCCCTCTTCTCACAGCCTTCTCCCCGACATGCAGCTGTGGGGGTGACTGCCAATTCTTTACTTACCCCTATGTTGGTCTTTCAGCCCAGATCTCTTCTGCAATGTATGCCTCTCTTGCTATTGCTCCTGGACCTCTCAATGCCTTCAAATCACTTACGGTGGGACTACTAAGAACTATAAGCTCATAAGAACAGCCAAAATGGCTCAGCAAGTGAAGGTGCTGAATTCAGTCTCCAAAACCCAGGTCAAGATAGGAGGGGAAAAAATTAAAAAATAAAAACAAGTACACAGGGGGCTGGAGAGATGGCTCAGAGGTTAAGAGCACTGATTGTTCTTCCAGAGGTCCCGAGTTCAATTCCCAGGAACTACATGGTGGCTCACAACCATCCATAATGTGATCTAATGCCCTCTTCTGCCATGCAGGCAGAGCATTGTATACATAATAATAATTAAAATTTAAAAAATAAAAAATGAGTACACAAAGTTGTCCTCTGACTTCCACACGCAGACTGTGGGATGTGTGCCCCTGCCCCCACACATACACCAGTAACAATAATATATGATTTTCCCGGCTCCAAAATTTCTGCTGATGAAAACCTCTCTGGCTGAGTTAATAGAAAGATACAGCCAGTCACTCAAGGTCCTAACTCGTGCCACATCTTTGCCAACTCGTTCTTTTCTGTTTGTTTATTTGTTGAGCAATTATCTATGTAGTTAGATAGTGCAAATGAGGAAACGCACAACGTCTTGGCTCTCTCTCTGTAGGGACCTCACCCCGTGATTCCAGCATCCCAAGAGCTATTAAAGAGCCTGAAATCAGATCCTCGGTTCATCACTCTCCAGCAGGGTCTTGGAGGCCAAAGTTGGGGGCGAAAAACCCTGAGGAGAAACAAAATAATCTGATGCGGCTGGGAGCAGTGGCGCATACCAGTAATCCCAGCACTTGGGAGACAAACGCATACAGGTCTCTGTGAGTTCAAAGCCAGCTTGGTCTACAGAGCAAGTTTCAGGCCGGCCATAACTATATTTGTGAAACCCTGTTTCAATAAATAAATAATAAACGAATAAAGGGGAAAAAGAGAATACTATGGACTTCAATCCAGACCATCATAATGTCCTTTGCTCTGCTTTCTCTTGTTCTCAGCCAAGGTCTCGTGTTCAGCTGTTGTGGTAACAATGGCCGCCCCTGCGTTTCAATCGCTCAGAGCTTCAGTGTTACCTCACCCTGAGTGCTCCTGTACCCTCCTGAGTCTTTACATCTCTGTCACCAGTCAAGGGCTGTCTGTCCTCTGTAACCTGCCTGTTACGCAGACGGTTACTGGCTACTGGCTCCACTGCTGCCCTCAGTGAC